>NC_142504.1:111878856-112184967 GCF_057876585.1 Rhinolophus sinicus | reverse complement strand
TTTTTTAGAGCAAATGAACAATGAAAAAACACCCTTCCTTGATTCTATCTAGGATGATATTTGAAAATGCTGTTGTTTAAATGGCATCCTTCACCGAGAGAATTTCTTAGGCTGCGCTGTGCTGAGAATATCAGTATTACAGTAACTCCATTCTTCTGGGTGCCTAAAATACAGCAATCTGACTTTCAAATGGACTTCCTTTCATTAATAGATTTCAAAGTGAAACCAGTGCACATATTTTAATTAAATGCACCACGATGCAAAGTGTTTTAGTATCTGAACTTATGATTTTGCCTTTATAAAAATCATGCATACATGACCTCTGAATCACAGCTATTTTTCAATTCTCACTCTGTATTCCAGAAGCTATCTTCACCAGATGTGTAGTTATTTGCATCATAGAATATATATTCAAGACTAGCTAAAATATGTTAGTAGATCCAAGTCTTACATTTCCTGCTAAATATTTACTTCCTTGGATTTTGGGGTAAGAATAAATAGACTCAGCTCTGATTCTTGGTTGTAAATATCCGATCCCTATTTTGGCTATTGTAAGCAGATAGAATTTATGTTGAGGGTATCAAGATGCTCACAAAATCAGCAGAAAGCTGGAAAATCATGTTCAGAAAATGGGGAAAACCAAACAAACAAGGGACACTGGGATACAGAACCACAGTCATCTCCTGCTTCAGGAAACATCTGAGGGCACTAGTGTTGGCATGCTGGCCCAGCGGCACTCCTGGTGGACATGGTCAATGGGCTTTGGGCACGAGTACCTTTGACTGCAGAGTGTAGATGACGTAGACACAGCCTGGCCACCAGGGGGAGAGAGAGGCGTTACAGTTCATGGCAGAAAAAAAAAGTGGAAAACTCTTCTGTCACTACGTCTGTCTGATATGAGATAACCGCATCTATGAAAGGAGTTTACATGATGGACAGCAAACAGTACACTTCGCCAGTGAATAGTTTCTAAACAATGGGAACCCTCAGGGCTTTCCCCCAAACGATGATACAAATTATATTTCCTGTTCATTGTACACCACGTTAAGAGAGTCCTGGTTATCATCTTTGACAACTCACAGCTTTTCTGTAGATACTCTTCAAATGAGTATTTGAAAATATATGCATGATGAATTTATTTATCTTCAAAAATCTCTGATTCTAGAATAGGAAATTAAAATGATTTCTTGTGGTGATGGGCAGAATAATGCCCACCACCCCATCCCCCAAATGCCTACATTCTAATCTCGGTAACTAGTGATTTCTTACCTGCAAAAGGGACTTTGCAAATGAGATCAATGTTAAGGCCTTCCATAGAGGGAGATTATCCTGGATTATCTGACTTTCCCTCATCAAAGAAAAGTAAACATATAGATGAAATATTTACAGGTCAACTCCATCCTTAATACAAAAACTAGCTTTCATTTGAAAAATCAAATTCCATTTAACAAAAGCTCACTTCAGTATAACTGAGAATAAATCCATAGAAATTTGATGAAATGTACCAAAAGACGATTACCTCCACATGTTTTTCCCACTATAACAAATGTACTGTCTCATGTTTCAAACCAACTTCCACGACATTGAAATAAATAATATTTTTAACACATAGAGGTCTCCATACAGAAACTACAACTTTTTTTCCTCTGTACTGTTTGACCTAATTATACCATTAGTTCGATTGTCTTTTCTAGTTAATTGATTTAAAGGAATTTTAAAAGAGCTCTTATATATAAATTCTGAAGACCAATCCTATTTTCCTCTGAGATACAGAATGCAAAGCACTTCATAGCCTCATATTTTAATAATCTTTTCTTGGAGATGTGATATACATATATAGACACAAGAGCAGACATGATGGCTGTATAGCTCAAACAATTTTAGCCACGAAAACACCATCTGGATCAAGGAAGAGAGTATTTTCAGCATCACGGACCATCCCCCACACTTTCTCTCAATTGCCATGTTTCTCTTCAATAAAGGTACCCACCATCCTGATTTCTAACACCAGGGATGAATTTTGCTGATGTTTGAATTTTGCATATGTCATACATGTTTCCTCTCTCATATCTGTCACCTTCTATGGAATACTGCTTGAGACATCATGTTGTTGTTGCTTGTAGCAGTTTATTTCATTTTTATTGTTATTAGTCTGTTTTATGAATGCACCAAAATGTATTTACCCATTCTACCTTGAAAGGATTTGGTAGTGTCTTCTGCTCTTGCTGTATAGTGTTCTCATTCAGTTATGTCTTTTGGTACATATAACATATATGTGTGTGCATTTGAGACCAGGAGTACAATTGCCGGGTCATAGGGTATGTGTTAGTTCAGGTTTAGAAGATATGGCTGACAGCTTCCTAAAATGGATACAGGAATTTACATTTCAATAGCAGTGCATGTGATTTCCATTACCCATTCCTGAACCGACACATAGATTCTGTCTTTTTAATTTAGTCATTCTTTGGGTTGCATAGTGGTATTTTGTTATGAATTTAACTTACCCAATGGCTGAGTTTGAATACTATTTCTTATTTAAAAGTATTGAGCAAAGATTATTTGATTCAAGCAACATAGTGGGTCACACAAGTCTGAAGAAGGTGCTTCAAGGAAGTCTGCATGTTTGAATTCAACATGGAAGAGTAATTGTACAGTTTGTTTAGTAGATAAAAGTGAATTGAGGTTGAGAGAGGTGCAAGCATCTAAATCCTAGATATTAGGTGGCAGAGTAGTGATAACTGCTGTGAAAAGAAACATAGGCCTGCAAATATATTAATCCATAAGAACTTCTGATGAAACCAACATTTCTAGGGCATAGAATAAATGGAAGGGAGGAATGGAAGAAAAGATTATGGAAGAAGATTCGAGCTACATTGGGAAAAAGACTTAAATGTCATGAGTAAGGAGATGGGGCTCTGTTATTTATGAAATAAATATATGAATTTTGATGTAGTGGTAGATAGCATTGATTACAAAAATTATCATAATAATTAAAACCTGTTAAGATTTCTAAATAACATAGAACACATTTTATGTTCCTGAGTGATTAGATTTATTTCGCTTATTTTTGCCTTACCATGTAACACTCTCGACTTGTAAAAATCTCTGCACGCCCATAAGGAAGACAGATTTAGATACCATTAATGATTAATATTGTTTCAAAATTGAAATCCATGATTCATTGTTTGTACAGAAGTGAGCTCTAATATCATGAATGAATAATAGAAAATATTACACAAAGGAATTCATATTCATTCTATGAATAATACGGTAGACAGCTTTTGGATATGCTGCACAAGTTATTTTTCTAAGAAATCAGTGTGTATACAAAAAGGAAAACTGAGTTGAGGGCAATAGATTAAAATTATGAATGCAATGGAATTTTATGTTTTAAGAACATTTGGGTGAATCCTGCTTCCAGAACCAACATTATTTCACTTCAATTTGTCATGAACCTGGAGTTAGACCATCATGGTTCTAAATGGCTATTTATAGGTTTATGACCTTCACAAATTTATTTAAACCACCTGAGCCTCATTAGTCCTATCTAAAATATCAGAATAGCTCCATATACAGAATTTTCAAAAAATTTAAAGAAGGGATATCTGGTACAGAATAATATTATCACATTAGTTGATGGGTTAGTTTTCTAATTGCCACTTATTTTCTCTGATTCTTCAGGCCACCTCTTGTTCACTTTCAAGTATTTGGGGATTGGCTGAAAGGAAAACAACTGTATGTTTCTACAATGTTAGTGACAGACTTGATACGTTGAAAATTGGGGGCTTTTTATAAAATTCTATAATTTATTTAAGTCTGCCATGGAAACACTGTAAAGTTAAACACATCTGTGGATATTTGCCTGAACTTAGAGGATTTATAAAGTTCTATGCAATCAATGTTTACTCACATCCTTAAAATTCTTGACTAGTCAAGTATAGCTGATGCTTAGTATTATAAATTGATAAACTGACTATAGATTTTCGTTTTAAATTGTCAGTGACAGGGCTCTTTATTTAAAACAAATGTGATGAAATGCTTCTTTTTTTTTAAACCACTGGCTTGTATCAGGCTTAGGATCACATAGGTCTTAATTTTTTTTAAACCAACTTAATCTTTAATAAGTAAAAGTGACTTTTGGTGATACATAGCAATTTTTATTGTTTCCTCATCATTGACACACCTCATTAGGTTTGTTTCTTTTCAATTCTGTAACATGCCTTCTGTGTTGTTCTTCAGACCTTCTTTCTATATTTGCCTCTTCAGAATTTGTATTCTTACTTTACACTACCCTATGCAATCTTTTAGCCACAAATACATTTAATATCTAAATACTGATGACCCTCAAAAACGCACACGACACCCAGTCCTTTCCCCTGACCCCCAGTCTTTATATCTACGTTTTTCATACCTCCACCTGGGCAGAAGAGTCAAGTCTAAATGAGCGTGTCCACAACAGAGAGTATGGCCTTTGCACTTGTTGGTGAACATCTTTACCCAACCTGCACGTTTTCCTGGTTGAGTAAAGGACATCGGTGTACATCATGTGATTCAACATAGAAACCTGTGTGCCACCTTTAACCTACCACTCTCCGCCTTGCCCTGCTCATCGCCATCAGCTTTATTTTGTGAATTACTAAATCCTGGGTGCCTGCCTCATCCATCCACGTCTCTTAGACCTCACTGTGATTCTCCTGGTCTTTACTATACAACCCTTATTGAGACTTTGCAACAGCATCCTGCTCGTTACTTGTATCCCCACCTGGCACTCCACCCATATATCATCCTGTCAGTATCCTAAGTGGCAGTTATTACAGAATTAATCTATGATCACTGTTCTGTTTAAAATCATTTTAAATTTATTGTGAAATATGACTAGTGTACAACACATGGGATAGAGGTAAAGAGCAACAATCAAACAGCTGTGTACCTACCACCCAATCAAGACGTAGAACAGGAAGGGCCGTTTCCAGAACCCGCTCTTCGACATCTTGTTTTCCCCCTCCTTCCCAAAGCACCATCTTGGAACCTAGACCCATGACTTCCGACATTTTCTATCTTTCTTGTTATCCAACGATGCATCCCCAATTAGCACGCTATCAAGTGTTGTGTGTTTTAAACTCCATAAAACTGGAAACATAACATGTTTATCTTCTGAGACACATTTGGCTGTACTTGATATTATGCTTTTGAGTGGGCGATTTCTGTTTTTTCGTCTGTAAAAAGTTGTTTCGTGTTTCGTGCCTGAAATTGTATAGGTTTATTTATTGTGCTCTTTTTAAATTGGTTGGTAGAAAATATTTATATTTTCTTAAAAAATTCTTTGACAGAATATACATGTTTATCTAGTCTTCAGAGTTCTGCCCTGTTCCTAGGTTGTAAAATGCCCTTCTCCCTTAAATTATAAATTTTATCAATTGTGTGGAGACAAGAGCATCTATTGAGTTGATTAAATGGCTTTCCCCTTAATTCTCAATGTACTCTTAACATTTTAAAATTGAATAATTTTAAATAATTTTTGAATAAGCCCTCTATTCTCAAGCCATATTATTTGACTGTACAACTGAATTTATTTGCTAATAATGAATTTAGTAAATTTGCATCTATTGCTTTGAAGTATGTTTATACTTTTCTGTGTTTATGTGTGACTTTGCTGTTGCTCAGTTATTATAATATTTTCTTTTTTTACTGCAGAAAGCTTTTATTCTATATTTTAAGAAAATATTTTCCTATGTGAAAGAGTTTGTTTTGAAGGTAGTGCAGTCAAACAGTTAAGCCTACATTATAAGAAACATTCTAACTCACTAGGCACAAATCCTAGCTTGTTATTTGCTGGCGGTGTAACCTTCAGCCATGAATATGTTAGCGGTATATGTTAATTGTTCCACATGAGGTTTTCTCATTTGCTCATTCTTGAAAGAGCAAGCAAAGCTATAATCTGGCACAATTTAGCCGTGACTCTGTAGCAGTAACATGGCAGAAGTTAAGGCTATGGATAGTGGAGACACAGTGCTTGATTTCAAATCCTGTCTCTGGTAGTTACTGGCTGTGTGATCTTGGGAAGCTCATTGTGCCTCTGCCTCAGTTTCCTCATCTGTAAGATATACAAGATGACAGTGGCCACCTCATAGGATTGCTCTGTAGCTTAAATGAGCTCATAGTTGCAAAGCACGTAAAGTGCTCTTGGTACCTAGAAAGTGCTGTGTAAAGGGTTACTGAATAACTAACAAAGAGGATGCATGGATCCCTTTTCATGTCCCTTGCCTCCTGATCTGTTGATGCCAGCGCCACTTTCTCAAATCCTGACTGGAAAGTAATTTCAAATGTGTGGCGCTTACCTACATGTCAAGTTCTATGGGTACACCCATAGTACAGATTTTGTTTTTTCTGTATCTAGATGAGTTGCTTTCTGATGTTGCTTTTTGTTTTTTAAGTACTTTAGAGGTAAAAATAACTTCTTTCTTAAATGATGCTTTTCTTCTCCTTTCTGCCATTATTTGTCACTGATGCTATTATTTCTGGGTGGTTATTCTCCCCTACTCTTTCTCACTTTCCTCCATGACTGACACAATGAAAGTATCTCGCCCTTCTCCTGACTTGAGTGTTGACAGATACCTTGGTGCTGACGAGCACAGCTGAGTTGGAGAGAGACCCACATGTGTCCTATAAGGCTGCATCTCTGTCCATCTCCATTTTGTTTCCTTCCCAATTTGGGGGAAGGCATCATGGGATGCATTATAATTCTTCATCTCGGTGTTGCTTTCTACTGCGGCATTGAAAACATTGCTTGAATGTTCTGTCACTTTGACCCTTGTGCAAAGCACCTCGACCATGAATAATGCATAGGAAATGCACAGACACGCCGACACTAGCAAAAGGTGTGTAAAATACTGTTTTTTATATCGGTTTCTCATTACAAAGGACTAGGTCTGATGGTGTATGCAGATGAAATTTGTACCTAATATATATGGAAAAGGAAATCTTTATTTCCTAGTAACTAACTGCCATGCTTCGTTTCAACCTGAATATGCACGAGCTGTTGTCAATCACAGTAGCAATATTCTTTGTTATCTGATGTCCTAACTCTCAATAGAGAAATGACATGATCACATGGAGTGTATGGCTCCCGTTGTATAGCCCTGTAACTCACATTGTTATAAACTCATCCTAAGGCTTCTTGACATGTGTTTGATCCCAAGAATAGAAATATAGCACATGAAAAATACCTTGCCTACATTAGGCATTTGCAGTAAGGTATAATTATCTTCCATTGTCTCTTTCGTGAATAAAAATAGGTTCAGCGCATCTATACAATCTCCAGAAATTTCCACTTGTAAAGGTCAGTGAGACAACTGAAGGAGAGGGACTTAGAACAAAAACAAAAACCTTTTTCATAGAGGATAATAATCAAAATTTTCTGTGATGCCAGTGGTTATAGAAAAAAAGAAATCTATTTTGAAAATGAAAAAAAGAGAAACTTCATCATTTCAGTTTTTACATGGTACATTATATTCTCAAGACTTTTACAAAGTGTTTTGCCAAAGTTCATTTTAATCTTTAGTCTAGATTTCAGTATTAGTTTCATCGTTCTGGCCTTTTGGGGCCCTTTCTTCATTCTCAGCCCTAAAAATAGAGTTGTCAGAACAGAGCATCCTTAAGTTATAAAACTATCCTCGGAATCCCCTTGAATGAAACTCTCTCAGGCTGCACCAGGAAGGGAACACTGGGGGCTCCCCCATTACATGTTACAGAGAAGGCATTTGAGTTATCTCTGAGATACATTTGATATTTAGATAGCCATTGCCATTGCTTTTGGTCTGAAATCCAAAAAAAATTATCCCCAAGACTGATGTCAAGAAGCTTACTGCCTATGTTTTCTTCTGAGAGTTTTATGGTTTCAGGTCTTATGTTCAAGTCTTCAATCCATTTTCAGTTAGTTTTTCTATGGGGTAAGATATCCAGTTTCATTCTTCTGCATGTGGCTGTATCTCCAGACATTATGTACTAAGAAGGACACAATATAATTTCAGAATTATTTCTGTCAAAAAAGCATAACTTGAATATAATCATTTTAATTTTGGGATAATTTGTAAATTACTATAATCTGAAAAATATCAATAAGCACAAAAAATGCTTAAGAACTATTTCATACAGGAGCCTTTAAAGACATGTCAATTAAATGCAGTGTTGGATGTCAGTTGGATCCTGAGCTAGGAAAAATGACTGTTGTTGAAGCAGAGAATATACATCTCACAAGAAAAAGGATATCCCATGCCATGACCACAATGCAGTTATCAATTTCAGAAAACGTAACATTGATACAATTACTATGTACCTCACAGTCCATATTTAAATTCCATCAGTTGTTGTAATACTATCTTTTATAGTCACTTTTCAGTCATTTTTAATTTGTAGTAATATACCAGGGGTGCCAAAAAAATGTATATACATGACTAGTATTCATCTTTTGTTATCGGTATATATTGAGTATTACAATTTTAATACAGTTTTTCCTTTCCTAAAATGCATATACATATTTTTGGCAACCTTTTTATATATGAGTAGAGGCATGATGCCTCCAATTTACTCTCATTTGATACTACAGACATTTAATATGTATATATTGTATATGTTTGCGTTTATGTATATGATAGTGTGTGTATAGAGAGAATAATGAACAAAATAGAAATAACTGATGAATTCTGTTAATGTGTATATAAGAGTTCCTTTTATTATACATACAAGTTATCTGTAAGTTTCAAATGATAACAATGTATAAAAGTTCATATTAAAAAATATCAATTTCAACAATATGTAAAAAGAATAATACATCATAACAAGCTGGGTTTGTTCTAAGCAGACAAGGTTGGTTTACCATTTTTACCACAATCAAAGGAATTCACTATGTTAAGAGATTAAAGGAGAAAATAAATTAACACTTTAATATATACTGAAAAGGCTTGTGATCAAATCCAGTAGTCATTCCCAATAGAATTTAGAGCAACTAGGATTCAAATGCAACTTCTAAAGGATAGCTTCAAGTCTAAGGTAAATCTTGTATTTCTTGATGAACTGGTAATTGTTTGAGGAAGACCAAATCGACCAATGTAACAAAGGTCCCAGAAACAGTCACTTGCACGTGTGTGTGCATGTATGTACACATGTTTGACAGTGACATTGGAGGCATGGTAGAGCACTGATGAAAGCATGTTCTTTTCAATAAATTGTGCTATTACAGCTGCTTGTTTTTCTGGGAAAATAACTCTTGACCTTGACTTCACACCATACACAAGTTTAAATTCCAATTGAATTACAGATCTAAACTTGAATGAGAAACAATAAAGCTCTTAAAAGATAATGTAAAAAACTATTTTCATGGCCTTAGATTAGGAAAGTAATTCTTAGGAGAAAAAAAAAGCACTATCCAATTCCAAAAGAGATTGATAACTGTTATAATATCAAATTAAAACTTCTCTTTATCCAAAAGCACCACGTACAGAGTCAAAAGGCAAGCAACAGATTGGGAGAAAATGTTTGCAATTAGTAATCTGTTAAAAAATAAAATAAAAAACACCCACATATCAATAAGAAAGTGATACAAAAAATTAGGAAAATGGGCAGAAGACTTGAAATTACGTTTCATAAAATTATAAAATATATAAAAATGTGCTCAATCCCATCAGTAAACTGGGAAATCAAACTGTACCATAATGATAGAGCACCACAAAAACACCAGGACGGCTAATACTAAAGAGATTGCAAGACTTTGTGCAGAGGCAGAGTAATAGGAACTGTCCTTCGGTGAGTTGGAAAACTGATGGGCCTCATTTTCCAGTGTTAAATATCCATACCGCTGACCCTGCTGTCTCCTGCTTGCTGTACATCCAACAGAAATGTGTGTGCTCACGGACCAAGGGACCTGTACGAGAACTCTCATAGCACAATTATTCCAGAAGTCCAGACTGGGAGCAAATCAAAAAAGCATCAACTGTAGAATATATAAATAAATTGTGATACCGTTATACACTGGGATGCTCTCTAGCAAAATCAATGAAAGAATTCCAGCTACATACAGTGCTGGTTCATTCTTATAGAGATATTGAACAGAAGAAATAACTCCAATGAATATGTAGTGTTTCATTCATGTTTATATGAAGCTCGAAAGATACGAAATGAAAGGCTGGGGATACATACTTAAGTGATACAAATATAAGAAGAAGCCAGCAAGTGATCTCTGTAAAGGCTTAGGAGGGTGACTGTACTCAGCAGGGGCAGGCTGTAATATTCTGGAAGGGAAACGGTATGTAATCTGGACTTGGGTCCTGTGCTAATGACGTTCTCTGTACTAATTGGTTAAGCTGTACATTTTTACTTTGTTTTCCTTTGTTCATGGTATTTGCCCAGTTATAATTTTAATAGTAACAAAAGATTGCCTTAGCATAAAAATTCAAATAAATGCAGAAGCAAAAGAAAGATAAAAATGTTGATTGCAAGTTAGAGTATTTTGATTAAAAATTTAAAAAAAAGAACAAGCTCATAGATGCAGAAAACAGATTGACGATTTTGAGAAGTGGGAGAAATGAGTGTACTTTTTTTTTTAGGTTTAAATCAATTGAATAAAAATTAAAAAACAAAAAACAAAAAACACACAGCCAGCCTCCAGGCCCTGCCCTAGCAAGGCAGTCCAGTAAGCTGTTCATTCAGGGGAAATATCACCTATTTAGTGGGTTAGCGTTTGTAAGTTGGCATATGCCTGTTACCCCCGTCCCCCCATACAAATAAGTAGATAGATAAATAGCATAGCGATACTTAGATAAAATTGACAGTTACGTTTAATTTTAAAGAACAGGAAAAGTAATCTAATGCTCTTCCTATTCCAATTCTGGCTGATCTTTAAAATGGAATTGAAAAGTCAAAATTATAGCTAAAGAACTGATAGAAAACAGAATCATTATGATGTGTATATGAGATGTATGTGCCAGACTGGAATTATGGGCAATAATAGAAATGATTTTTGTTAAGAGAAGGATCGCTAATTATACTTTGAACCCCAAGTCAAAGAAGCTTAAATTTAAGCAAATTTTGATCAATATTTGTAAAAGCTTGTTGACTTAACAAGCTTTTACAAAAACATCAGTTTTCTAGGAGCTAAACTAGAAATTCTCAAAAATGTTTATATTTGTTTTCAAATGTTTTTTCAATAATTATAACTTTAAACAGACACTATTACATTAGATCACATGACTGATTAATAAAGAACACTGTAGATTGCATTTCTAAATGTATACATACTTTCTAGATTGAATTTACAGTAGAAGTTCTTGGTTCATTTAATTAGTTCTTGCGTTGGATTGATATTTATGTTGCATATGTTATGAATTATTATTGATATCAAAATAGCTCAACAGTTTAGAAGGAAAACGTAGAAGCAATGGTTTGTGACAATTTAGACGTTAAATATTTTGAAAATTAATGATTATCTCCTGTTTAGAGTCAAAGAGTAGGGCACGCTTTCCTTGGCTGACTCTGGTCCGTGTCATTGCCTTATGATTGGAAGCCATAATGAACTCCTGTAGGATTTGTAAAAGACGGTGAGGGAAACACAGTATTTATACTTACGCATTTCAGGTTATTCCTCCAACCTCTAGTATATTTCACTAGATATTCATTTAGGTGGAACTTTGGGGTAAGAATTTTTAAGTGAATTAAATAATCTAAATTCAATATATTAATTCCTTTTAAAGGTATTTGATTATATCATTAGTATGGACATAAAAAAACAAAAACAACAACAACAACAACAAAAACCCAACCTCAAATTAATTACTAAAGAAACCAGTTAAGTCTTTTTGGCTATTGCTACAATTCTCAAGATAAAAATGAACTCTGAACACATTTTGAGAAAGGTTCACGTGGGACACTTTTTTCTAGTTTCATCCACAAACATAAGAAATAAGAAATGATCAGAAAAAAAGAAGTTTTTATCCCTGTGTTGAGTGAAGATTTTTCCCAAAATAAAAATAGTGTTTTTATTTCCACTTGAAAAAACAATCTCCATGTCTTTAGTACAAAAATTAAGAGAAAACAAGAAGAGACATTTCAAGGTATCATTTAAACTGCCTAATACAACAGCAACTCCTAAAAGTTAATTTGTATGAAGGGAAAGAAAGAATTTGTCTTGAGTCAATTCCGAGATGTTTCAGCGGAGATGAAAGAATGTCCCTGTCTGAGACGTCACACTTAGAGGATACAGCTCCCTCATTACCTGCATCGCACATCCCAGGAGCAGTGAAATTGTAAGAGGGATGCTTACCTTGGTCTAGAGCAGGG
This sequence comes from Rhinolophus sinicus, assembly GCF_057876585.1. Classification (NCBI taxonomy): domain Eukaryota; kingdom Metazoa; phylum Chordata; class Mammalia; order Chiroptera; family Rhinolophidae; genus Rhinolophus; species Rhinolophus sinicus. Next base: position 112,172,637 of record NC_142504.1, on the reverse strand, counting down.
GTGTCCAAACTTTTTTCAACGTTTTTCACCAAGGGCCATATGCGGTAAAATACACAAACAGCCAGGCCACTCACTCGAGGTGAAGTACGTATTGCCTCACCTGGTTTATTTAAGTAAACTAAATATATTTTTGGAATTTAAAAAATGGAATAAAAAATGGATTGCAGGCCGCAGTTGGCCCGCGGGCTGCAGTTTGGGCACCCCTGGTCTAGAGTGAGGGAGTACTTGGTCCATGAGCTCACACATTTCTGTTGGATGCATAACAACGAGGAGACAGCAGGGTCAGCGGTATGGATATTTAACACAGGAAAATGAGGCCCATCAGTTTTCCAACTCATCGAAGGGCAGTTCCTATTACTCTCTGCCTCTGTACGAAGTCTTGCAATCATTTTAGTGTTTGCTGTCCTGGTGTTTTTGTGGTGCTCTCTCATTATGGTAGAGTTTGATTTCGCAGTTTACTGATGGGATTGAGCACATTTTCATATATTTTATGAAATGTAATTTCAAGTCTTCTGCCCATTTTCCTAATTTTTCGTATCACTTTCCTATTGGTATGTGGGTGTTTTCTTTTTATTTGTTAACATATTACTAATTGCAAACATTTCCTCCCAATCGGTAGCTTGCCTTTTGACTCCTCAAAAGACATGAATGGCGTTTATTTTTTCCATGCTTGTATATTCTTTCAAAATCATGGCCATTAACACTACCAAGGTAATAAATGCAAAAAGCTTGCACCTAAAGAGAAGAGGTTTTTTTTAATATAGCAAAATGGATGTGAGATGGTGCTGAGATTTATCTTATTGTTTTGAATTAGTTCTTCAATAATTGTCTAAATCCTTTCATTGCTACTCTTAACCCTATATGGCTGGTATCCCTGTGAGAGGGGAGGCAGACTCAGGGCAGCTGAGGATGGAAGATGGAGGAAGAGATTAGATTGAGGCACGTACAGGCCAGGGACGATGGGGATGGCAGTGACCACCAGAAGCCAGGGGGAGGCAAGGAAGGAGCCTTCCCCAGAGCCATCAGAGAAGGAACCAACCCCGCCGATGTTCTTATCTGAGGCTGCTAACCTCCAGAATGGGGAGACAACACCATCCTGTTGTTTGAAGACATTGGGGTTTGGTACTTTGCCTTTTTCTCCTCGTGGTGTGACATATGAAAGTAACCGAGAACTGACGTGGCAACCACAGGAAACTAATACAACGTATATGCGAAGGTCACACTTGTGAGTGAAAGGGCCTAGTAGGATTGCCCCTTCGCCCTCTTGGTCAGGCAGTAATGACGGGGAGAAAACTGTCCTTGCTCTTTCAGCCCCACCCAAATGCTTATGATTCTGAGCTCCCCACAACTTGAGCAATGTTGTGAGAAGGTTTTGTATTAAGTAGATGCTCTGATATTTGCACCTGTCTGTTCTTGTTCTGAGTTTTGGAGCTACAGGGCACAGATTTGCTACCCATCAACATCACGGCTCTTACACTATTTGAAGGAGCAGGTTCCCTATGCCCTGCATCTTCTCCTCTTCTCAGATACTTGGAATACAAAGGACTAAAATGTTCATAGTCACTTAGTAAAAGATATAACCCACTCCATAGCTATTATAATTGTGTGCACGCACACACACACACACACACACACACACACACACACACACATCTGTCTGCTTTGTAAAGCAGGTTTTTTTGGGGGAAAAAATCCATTCAGTCTTAATAAGCAGTATGGTAAAGTCTGAAGGGACAGCAAGAAGAGGCTTCAGTCGTGAAATCAATTCCTAAAGGATGTTTCCAGTTACAAGGAGCTGCTGCCAGACTGAACAGCGCAGAGTCAAGCTGAAGGAAAGCCTTTGCATAGCCCTCGGTGAGAGTGTCACGGCTTGAACTGAATGAGTTCTGCATAAACACTAATTCAAATTGATTATTATTTGGGTCATAGTTTGGCAAAAAGAAATGCAAAGTCGTATTTACCCTTTCTTTTGCATGGCTGTTTGTTAGAATCTATAAAGAATGAAACTCATTCAAAAATAATCACAACACCCCTAAAACGTCTGGCTATGGAAGTGCCACCAAGGCAAATCAGAGCCACATTCCTTCTCATTGTCCTCAGTGCCAGCAGCTGGTCCTCCGCCGTGTGGCTTGTCCAGATGCAGAAACATAAAGTGTGAATGAGCATTAACTACCAGATGGCGTTTCTTCCCATACTTTTCATGTTTCTGTTTGAGATTCATGACATGTTCTCTCTTACTACATTAATCTCCTGTAAAAGATCTTCCACTTAAGAAGAAAGAGAAACTGTGTTTGTGTGGGGGTTGGATGGATGGATGGATGGATGGATGGATGTGTTTGTGTTTATATAATGAATAGTCAGCTGGACTTCGTTCCGAGCATTTCCCTGTAGGTTTATTTTAGGGCAGTTTGACTTGTGATCCGACCACTGGAGGAATCTGTGGTTGAATGTCACTTGCTCTAATATTTGCCCTGTCTTGCTTTCATACGGTCGCCTACTCCATTCTTAGGTGATGCATTTTGACACTCCATCTGGTGCTAAAAGCCTTCACAGAGCTCATGATAGAACAGTTTGTCTTTTTGGTAGCTGGAAGTCTTGAATAATCCGTGTCTTCCCTTCAATCATTTGAATATTTGTCCCGCATTTTCATAATAGTAGTCAGCCCTTGATAGCAATGCATGAGAATGGTACCTCCAGGGCCTCCACAGCCCTCTGTCCCCCTGGAAACAGCAGTTACCAACCTACCTTGGACACTGTGAGGAAGCCCAGAGACATTGAAGGGGAGGCAGTCAACCAGGTATACACTGTGAGATTTATCCTAACGCTTCATATGTATGGCGTAATGGAAGTTATTTCTCAACTATGTTAGATATGTATTAGCTACAGGAAAAGTATTTGTTTTAGAAGCTTTACTTCTGAACTGGGATTGTAGATTATAATTTAGACTGCTGATGCATATGAGTGACAAACTTCATTCATATGTATGAAACCTGATGTTTTTTGGCTATTTTCTTCTAGTATTAAAATATATGGGATGCATAATGTTTATAACGCTCATTTTTTCTTTAATTCATTGCTTACTTTTAAATTTTAAGACACATTAATCAACTCTTCGAAATCATAAGTTGCAATTTGGGATTTTTTTATAATACACATTGAAATTTATTTTTTCTTATTACCCTTTTCACCTTTGTCCATTGAATCAATTATCACACTGAATCACTATTGTAATATGTTTTGCAAGCACTTGGTTAGGATTTCTTTCTTTTTTTTAATTAAAGTTTATTGGGGTGACAAATGTTAGTAAAGTTTAGGATTTCAATAAATAAGTTGATTATAAAAATGTTGCATGTGAATTTGTTTCTATTTAAAAATTGTTTTAAAACGCTGAAGGTACCCTTATTCTAGTTTAGGTGAATAAAATCAGAGTTTACCTCTTTATGGATTTTATATTTTAACCTTTAACCAAATAAAAGGCTACATGAACTTCCTCAGATTTTAGGTGTTCAATATACAGACAATAATAAAAATAAATCAAAGATCAAATGTATGTTTCAAAAGATAAAGTACATTTATTATTTTATTATGTTTTTTTCTGATTGTAAAATGTAACTTCAGATATGCAGATGGCATAAGTAAAAATCACACTGCTTAGTACCATTCACTGTTAACCTCTATTAATCTTTTAGAACAGTGTTTATTTTAATTGTATACAAACACGTGTGTATCTCTGTCTACATGTAATCAGCACTCTTCTGATCGCTTTAAAAATGTTCAGTTATAGGGCTAAAAGCAGAATTTACTCCAGAAAGCCTAAGACTAGAGATTTTGTACACATCAACCATCAATAATGTGTCTTCAGGTCATTTATTTTCTTTCAATTTCACTCTTGGGATGTTCATCTTAATTTAAAAAAATAATTTTTGTAGTTCATACTTTCAGTGGCTAGATAAACCCAAACATGTACACACAGTAATGTAGACCATCAGTAGCTGAAACCATCTGAATGCACTTCTTGGGGACTCGCTAGTGTCTGTTTAGTTAATGGTAAGTGTGAAGGAGCACTGGCGTCGCTATTATCTCAGGAATCAGGAAGACCTCCTGAGATGAAGCAAGTACTAGAGCCGTGTTTCCTAAACCTATGAATCACAGGGTGATTTTGTTAGAGTGTAGGTTTTGCTTCAGTGGGTCTGGGGTGGGATTGCCGTTCTCACAGCTCTGAGGTGCTATGATGCTGCTGGTTCGGGGACCACATTTTAATAACAAGGTGCTAAAGCGAGAAGGCCTGTTGGGTGGACCCAGGCTAGGCCTGCCATGCTCAGCTCTTCTTTGGCCAATTCATAAAGAAGAAAATTATCCGTGGTCGTAGTTTTATAGGTGTACTATGCATACACAAGTAAATGTGAAGCATAGTGATATTTCCCCATTTTATTACAAGCTATATACCATGTAGTAAGTTGGTGCAGATGACACAGTATGAAACATGGAAGTTAGATGTAGGTTTTATGGCTTTTAAAGGCAGATTGTGTACCCTTATATGCTAATTTTGCTGAATTTTCAAGAAGATGTAGTTTGGATCATAGGAGGTCTAGCAGATGCCCCATCAGTGCTTTTCGTTTATCTGGTACGTCTTCCTGGTGCATAGACAGAACACCACTGGGATCAACACCAGCCTTTCTCCTGAGAGTAACTAGGAATACTTGAAACATTACGTACTATCCTCCACCTTAATGGCATTTGAAAGAATGTAACCTTTGAGCTTATCACAGGCAAGAGTAACTTCTGTAGATTTGCATGCCAGATGCTCAGTTTGGGCAGGACTTAAATCCAGTTATTCACGGCACTCTTCGCTAGAAAACCAAAAGTGATCTCTTGGTTCAAGCACTCACAGGCTAACAGCAGGGAGGTGGCCTCCCAATTTTCTCAATGGACACGAGTCTGAGACTGCTGATAGTTCAGGATCGTAGGGCCTTATTGCAGCCATTTAGTGTGGAAAAAAGTGTGTATAGGTCATTAGACTAGAGGTCAGTGTGCTTGTTAACACGGGTGTTCCGATTTAATATCCATAACAGACATATGGACTTCATTCTTTTTTTCTTTTCTGATGAGGATCGTGGAGTCAGTCAGATTAAGTTACTTGTCCAAACAGCGTGGCAGGAATTAAGAGAGCTAGAACTTGATTCTCTGACTCAATGTTCCATATCACACATGCTTGTGCTTCTGTAAATACATCATTCATTCATTCAATCATTTGCTTGCTTGTCAGATATTTGTTTATTTATCTGTTGGTGTGTATTAAGCGTTGGGGCTTTCCCAATATAATGATTGAACAATCTTTGATGATATAGAGTACCACTAGGGTAGTGGTGTGGTAGTCAGGTTCAGTTAGAAGGAAATTATAGTCTGTAAATCCCAAAGGGATGCCTATCCCCAAATATACACATGTTATAATATATTGTGTCTAGTTAGAATGTGTAGGCTGCTTGGTTAAAGGTTTTCAGATAATCTGTTGAGAGATTCCATCCCTGTGTAAGACATCTAGAATAGCTATTTAGGGAGAAATCATCAGGAAGCTTGTCAGAGTTCCTTGGGCACCAGCTATTAGCCAATGTGGTGAGAAAACCAGGCGCTGTCATCAGAGAGGTACCTCTGTGCCACTCAACCGTATCCTGACATAAATAAAGTGCAGCTGGAACGTGAAGCAAGGGTTGTGTGTGGGTGCCTCGTCATCAGTGTGTTGTCTAAGACTCAGACCAACTCTGCCCCATTTCTACTAGTTTCCTCGGTAACATTTAATGGTGCCGTAGTTAAAATGTGTTCAGTGAAACTTACACCAAGGGGCTATATGCTCATTGTGGAGTTGAGGGGAGGCGAGGGAACACTTTACAGAATCTGATACACAGAAGAAAAAGCAGATACAACTTGAATTCAACCATTCTGACATCTATTGTTATCTAGTAATGAAGATGAATGACAAAGTGAATTTTAGATATTCTATGGCTATCAATTTGAAATGAGTGGAAGAAATAATTCCTTTAAGTCAATTTAGAAAAGAATATTGGATAATAAAATAAGCAATAATATATTTCATATTTTTCATCAGTGCTGCTAAGAAGTCAACTCAAGTGAATGTTGCTACCTGTGGTTTGTGTCTGCACATAGGGATTCAGGCATCTGTTGTTTACAGCCAAGATATTTTTACTCAATATTAACAAAGTTGGTATTTCTTAAAAAATAAATTAGTACAGTTGTAAACATTTCATTTTATACTGCCATATCAGTTTTATACTTCTCAATAGTAAAAAAACACAAAACAAAGCAAATGAAAAAAACTGTCAAAGTGATTTCCAAAAATATTGATTATTTTTCTTACTGCAAAGAAGCACTTGCCTAGGCAATAAAAACTTTTGATTTTTAGTATTAATTCTAATGAGTAAGTAAAGAAATTAGGGCACAAAAGTTCAAAAAGTAATATGTTAGCAAGGAAGCACTGTGTTTAAATAAGGGACTGCAGTGGCTCCTAAAATACCGAGCAACAACGTTATGTATCACTAAAGGCTGTACGATCTCCATTGTATAGCCTAGGAACCCTGTGATGACGGCTGTGTGGTAGGAAATGACTGATCACGTGATAACCTCTCCTCCATTTAGAAACAATGGTTTCATTTACGTAAATATATTTTTCCTACTTTGATGAGATATAATTGACATATAATATTGTGGAAGTTTAAGGTGGACAATGTGATGATTCGATTCATGTATGTACTCTGAAATGATTACCATAGTCACATCAGTGAACCCATCCCAATGGATGTTTCAACTGTCATTAAAACACGGTATTATGGCGTGAGCTAGTCCATTGTGTTCCAGTGGCTATAAAACAATTGTCTCCCAAATTAGTTTCGTAAAACAGCCACTCATTTTGCTCAGAGTCCATCGGTTAGACATTCAAGGAGGAGTCAATAGAATGAGTTGTCTGTGCCTCACAGTGTCCAGGGGCTCACGGAAATGCATGAAACGAAGGCATGGGATAATCTAAAGGCTCACTCATTCAGGAATTTGGTGTCTGGCAGTTGATGCTGGGAAGACTGAAACAGCTGGAAGCAGGGCTGTGTGGGCATCTATCCTTATTCAGTGTAGTCTTATGATCGCTCCAACAAGATGGCTTCAGGCTAGCCAGATACCTTGTATAGTAACTCAGGGCTCCAGGTCACATGTTGCAAAAGAATGGAACCTGTATCTCCTTTTCTAACCTGGTATACCAGCCATACACAATCACTTCCAATGCTTTGTCTTTGTTAAAAGTGAGGTACTTAGGCTGTCCCATATTCCAGGGGTGGGGAGATGGGGGAGTGACTCTATCTCTTTACGAAGGGTGGGTCAGAGATTTTGTGGAATATTTTCCAGCTACCATATATTGTTAGGAGAAAAATTCATCTATAATTACAGAAAACATGGGAACAAAGACATGAAATATTTTTCAGTCTTTGTAACATGTGCTCTTTCACTCCATGGAAAAAGCAAAAGTAATTGCATGACATCACTGACAATCTTCTTGAGTTAAAAGAGAGAGGCAAGTTATTTTGAGAGCAGAAAGCTGTGATTAGATCACACACAGGGAGAGGAATGCATTTCTGTCACTCCCTCCTAATAGGACTTGTGTGGAAGGATGGGTGGGGATCGCCAAATTCTGCCAGAAAATTTTCCAAACATTTCAAGGAAAGCAGAGGCCCGAGAAGTCAGGAGATGTAACAGAACATAATGGCAATTTATTCAGAAACCCTCTGTAACTCCTGCCTTTCTGCCTTTTTTATTCATTGACTTAAAGACTATATATCAATTAATTTGTGGCCTGCAAACTAGATGGGCGTATCTCCTGATCTTCGGTGATAAATTCCCATAAAAATGAGCGAGACACATGTAGCAAGAATTTGTCTCTAAAACCAGACAGGCCTGTAAGTCATTTTCACCTGTCCCAGACTTCACCTTTTCTACGCAGCAGGTGGTCTTAAGTCCAAGTTATGTTCAGGAAAAGATGTAGAAAAGGATATTCGGTCTACATCCTGGTCACTTCAAAGTACGCATGTGCCAACACTCTTTGGTTGATTTATATCTCAAACAAAATAAGCAATAATGTCTGGGAAGGGCCACAAGGAAATGGAAGCTTAAAAATTCAAAAATTGCAAAGGCACTGCAACTAAAACAAAGCTTAAATATAGCTACATGTGCATTTGCACAATTTAAAATATGATAACATCAATTATATGCCTTGGTAAAAGAATAAGAGTTTATATAAGTTAATATCTTCAGACAATTTGTTAAGAACAAATTTCACCTAAAAGTGAAATTCTATTACACAAATATTACAAGTTAGAAAAGGGATGCTTATTTAAATACAATTATCAGTGAAGTATCAGAGCTGTTACATGAATACAGTTTTTTTATTTTTAATTTGCATATATGAACTATTTCTAATGTGTTATATGACCTCTGACATTCTAAATTAAATATCACAGACTTGGGTAATTTGAGTCAGTTTTACTAAAACAATAATGTGTACACATGCAGTGTCCAAATGTGCATCTATATGTCAATTTGCATTATATTTGTTTAAGGGAGTTTAGATTTATAAACAATTCTGTATTTTTTTCTTTTTTATTAAAACATATTTGACAAATAACTGTGTAAATTTCAGGTGTACAGCATTCACACACATTGTATGAGTTCATTTCACACACAAAATAAGTAATAACCTCATAAGTGCTCTGTTGTATAGGTATTAAGTCATGGCAGGAAAAAGAAGGGGCTATTAATGGGGAAATAATCAATAAAGAAATATTGCAAGTGCTGATGGATTACAAGGACCCCGATTTTTAACACATCTAAATCTGTGTAAATTATTTTTCTCCAACCTCCATCTATGTCTGTGAAAACACCCACAGTAGCCCCTCACTTACCTTTGAGTAAAAGTCAAATTTTGGCATATCCTTGCTTTCACCTATGTGAGTTTTTGCAATAATATAGTTAGACCTGACAGAACAATTTTATCAAATATGAAAAAAAAAGAAGAATCTTAAGCAAGGTTGAATAGCCAGTATCCTTTCCACCAGATGAGATTTATTATTTTGTACTTTTCAGGTGCACTGAAACAAAGCAGAAACATAACGACTTTCAGAGAATTCTCTCACCTTGCCCATGGATGAACAGAAGAGTTCATGATGCAAATTCATTCACTTTTGATTGCATTAAGTATTTTCCCCCTGAAAGCAGAACCCTGAAAGCTAGTTTAAAGCCATTAATGATGTCCTGGTTCTAATAACTTTCCCAAGAAAATGTTATAGAATCAATGATTTATTAACAGAATGCAAGGATGAAATCAGTACTCATTGGAATTAATGTAGCTTTTACTTAACACTTCTCCTTTGTCTTGTAAAAAGTTTGGGGATTTGTAGCTACAGGGTCATTTAGGTCAGCACAATTACATGGAGGCAAAAATGAAGCACTGAAATGGAAATATCAAACTAGGGTAGAAAGCCTTAATAGAAAAATTGAACGTGACTTTTAGATTTGTTTACCTCTTCTGTATTATGAAGGTATAAAGGAAGGAGTAAGACAAATGCCAGCTTATTTGTGTAAAGTAGAATTTATCTTCCTTAATTTCCATCTAGTTACGTCTCTACACACACATGTGCACACATACATGTGTTGATACTCATATGTGCAAGAAGTAAAGATCAAAACTGGAAAGAATGAAATTTCCTTCAACAAGTGTAATTTCATAGGGTCATGTCAAGGGCTGATGCGTACGGCACAAAACCACACTCAATTTTGTCTATACTTTTGACTCACCCGCTTTTCAAAATTATTCATTCCCATAATCAAATGATTGCAATAGAACAACAAAACCAAAATACACATGAGAAACACCGAATAGTTAAAACACCTTTACTATGCTCATGTGGACAGTGTGGTTTCATTGAGATGTGGGACTTTTAAAGGGCTAATGGCCGTCACCTTTGATGCGTGAGACTGCACGGAGGGCTTTCACTTCTGAGTTCACAGGGTATTTTTTTAAACCTGTGGAACCATGGATGATTTTGCATTCTATTTTTGCTTTTCTGTGTTTTTGAAATACAATTTTAAAAAGCCATCCCCTAATTCGATTAAGTTTTCTAAGTCTTGGAGAGGTGAGCCATTTCTTTATCCAGGGTGTTTTATGTCTGTCGAAGTCGATCTATACTGTAGAATAGATGAGTCATGGGAAAATGGTCTCGTACACATGTTTTCAGTTTTGTTTCATTTTCAATGAGAAGTTAGATGACTCCTAATGTTGATAATTAAGGAAGAGTGAACGAGCACCAGAGTCCAGTTGAAATAAAGTGGCATTCATGAAATCTGCACAGGTCATTTCATTTGCCCTGGCCTTTTTCTTTCTTACTGATAAACCTTAGACAGTGAGGAACAGATAGTCTCTGTGGTCCCGTTCAGCTGGAATACCCAAAAGTGTGTGATTGTGTTGTATGTAGCCTGCCACTGATACCAGCTGTGCTGTCTCCCCTGCATTTTAGCCCTCAGTGTGCCCGGAGAGGTCTCTGAATTCCTGGGGTCCTCTTCTTTCCTTGTGATCATTCTGATCAGGGTCAGAGCACCTCAGCAGTGATGCCAGAAGATATCCAGGCTATTTTTTTATTGCTTTCAAAAAGATTGCTTACTATTATGGGAAATGAGGGCATGGAGTTGATAGAATGATAGAATTCTATCTCTGAGTTAGAAAAGCATTGTTTATGTGTCTGGATAAGGCTTTTTAAAAAAAAATACAAATCTTCACATTTATGTACATCATTTTCAGACAATCCACACTCCCTATTGTGTCAATGTCACAGATTGAAAAGCATTCTTATTATTGGCTCATCTGTTTCAAGACCTATTATATTCAAAATATAAAGAAGTATAAACCTGATTGTCCAAAAAGGATGTGCAATGTAGTTAAATTTTAGAGATTTTGTATATCAATCCAGTGTGTCTGCAGAAATAACAAAATCACAAGAAGTACTTTTTTTTGTTTCACTAAAATGATGGTGTTTTTAACAGTTGACACATCCTTAGAGGAAGTAGGTGCTGAAGACATGCTGTAATTCCATCTAGTGACACTGTTTCAAATGGAAATGGACTTTGTCTGAGTTCAATATACATAGTGAAGAGTTATTTTACAAACAATTATAACAGGTTCTCAATTAAAATCCTAGTCTGTACTCACTTTCTGAAATTAGATGGCTATCTCAATAAGACATCAAGAACGTTTCAAAATCATCCGTAGTAAGCCAGTCTCCCTCATTGTGCAAACTGGAAAACAGGCTCCAAGACATAACAGCAACTGCCTTAGACAGCTTGTTCCAGGAGTGTGGGTTAGAACTTGTCCAGAGACCTTGCTAGTGCAGTCTCTGCACATACACATACACACACACCACACTTACACTCACACTCACACACACACTCTTCTCCTTGGGTATTTTTCCCATGTTTCATCTGCTTTTTTATCTACTTGCTACATATTTTATCTACATCTATAGCTTTAGTTCCCTATTCAATAAATACATTAAATATATCTAATTATGCTTACAGGATTATGTATTTATCTCTTTACTATTCACCTATTTTCTAAAAGACACATTTGACTTATAGGTTTAATATTTACCAGGAGAGTATCCTTGACAGAAACATCTAAGTCACCTGCAAGTATAAGCTGACATAATATACCCTGGATTTGAATACATATTAAATGTGCATTATATATAACGTACCTGTGCCTGTGTGTATACACATATACACATGAATGCACTCATAGTTATGAATCAACTATGAAGAAGAGTAATAAAAATGCTTGATGAAAGCAAACAGCTCTCTGTATCAAGATACATATTCTTAAATGCTTAAATTAAACTCACACAGATATTTACAGTCTCTTCTACTGACTTAAAACGCTGTAGCCTCACGGCAGAGCTACATGTGCTCTGAGGTGTTACTTGGCTTAGTAGGTTTACTTTACCTGCTTGGACATCCCACAGACCCTGTGGCACTGTCTTCCCCACACAAGAAGGACACACAATGGATTCCCTGGACTTCAGTGCTGAGAGTGAAAATAAAACAAGTGAAGCCCTGTTCACCTCTTCTGTTTTGTTCTATTAAAACTGAGCGTAGCAATGCAAAATACTCTCGGTTCTGTTACCACGCCAGCAGCACAGATCTGAAGGAATCAGGAATTCCATCCCTGGCTGTTCAGAGAGATGGGCAAGATGGTTCTGGGTCCATTCATTTCCAGAAGAAAGGGCAAGAAAAAGCATTGAAAAATGTCAACCTTGCTACTTCCCCAAAGTCAATTACCTTCTCTTGCTGAAACATCCAGAGGGAAGAGGAGGCCTAGAAAAGCATACAGGGCATAGCCTGGCTGCTAGAGAAAGGTATCCAGAAAGATGGTGACAAAGACTTGGCATTCCCTTGCTAAGGAGGACATTGGGGAAGTTATTTATGTGGAACAGTGAAATTCTTTGGTAATAACAAAATGTGGATTCTTTGTGATCCGGCAAAATTAGGAACAATATAAAATGTTAATTGTAATTGGTGTGCTTTAATATTAATTTTAAATGTGCCCAAATGGAAAAAAAAAATATGTCATTGGGGATTTGATAAAGATGAACTCTATGTAATCAAAGGGGATACACATTTGGATACGTCCAAGACTGCTGGTACCTCTCAATATCCATTTTCACTCTCTTCTCACTAATACTGTCCCAGTTTTTATTGCTGTCCTTTGCCACTTGTAGTGAAGACTAGAAGCTCCTTTGTTGCTACATGTGGCCCTGCGCCTAAAATCTGGCCAAAGACATGTCTGCAGTTTTGTCAGGTTTTGTCAGTTGTCCATTTTGTCAGCATCACTTCCGGGATGTCGCCTTAGAATGGGGCACCTTCTTCTTGGGCTTCCAACCCCTGTCTCTGTAAAGCAGGTATATGACACACAGCTCAGTGTCGAGTGCTTATCAGAGAGTATAAAGATGCAGACATTTAGAAACATGGGTTCCTGCCAACAACAGGAAACCACTTATCAGGACTGGACTGCGTCCTAGAGATTCCTTTTCATTGTAGAACAAATGACACTTCTTTCTTGTTTAAGGAGCTTTCTCTTGTCTCTCTCTCTCTGCAGGCAGACATATCCTAATTAGGTGTTATTGTTTACATCTGAAAAGATAAAACAACACTTTGCTCACGGTGACAATTCTCTAACAACACCATAGAAGCATAAGGATAATGTGGTAACAATCTATATTTTTATGGAACCTCAGAATTTTACAGTTAGGGTATATCTCACATATTCAAATTCCAAATTTAGTCACTACGGGGAATTGGCGGATGCATACATTTATGAAAACATAATAAAATTTACAGACTCTGTTTCCTTGGTGAAGAGACTTATCAGAAGGGGGTCGCAACCCAAATCCTAATTTGTGGTGTTAAGTGGATTCACTCTAGCAGGTAAACACCAGTTATCACAACTAGGACTTCTTGAATGTACTAAAAAACCCCAGTCTCCATACCATTGATAATTTCATTTAATTGTCAGTAGCAAATTCCTACAGAAAGAGAGAATTGTCATTCCCTGTAGGTACAGATAACATCTTTGGGTCTCATGTAGAACAAAATACCATTTATTTACATAACTGAGATTAACAAAACAGGATGAATCTTGGGAGAAAACTCTCGGCAGTATTATTTTTATGCCTGCACAGTCCATATAATCATGAGACATAAGATACAATGTAAAAAAATATAGCTTTGAAGCAAATGGGATTGGCTGAGTGATTTATGTAGTTATATGCAATTTGCCTTCTCCTGGTAGAGAACTATTTTGCTTGAAATTTGTTTTGGTTCAAAGCAAAAGATAAAAAGGAACTTTCATATTTGATTACAATGAAATCTCCCTGTATTATATAGTACATTAACCATCATCACTGTGGTTGTTTTTAATACCTAGCACAGAAAATTATTATCTTTGCTGGATCTACAAAGGAGAACAATACAGATGCTCCTTGACTTACAATGGGGATATGTACCAGGAAACCCGTCGTCAGTTGCCAACATAAGCTGAAAAGGCATTTCATACTACACTGTAGAGTACCACTTGTTTACCACTGTGGTCCCCTGGCTGAGACTGGGAGCTGCAGCTCACAGCCACTGCCCGGCCTCAGGAGAGAGTATCACACTGCACATCAGTCCAGGGAAAGATCAAAACTCCAAATTTGAAGTACAGTTTCTACTGAATGTGTAGTGATTGCTTTTGTATCATTGCAAAATCAAAAAGAAGTCTAACGCTTGTAAGTCGGGGACCAGCTGAATTGTGGGTGCATATTTACATTTAATTGACATTATCACCACGCAAGTATTGCTTTTACTAAAACTCTTGTTTTCTCCTTTTAATTACCATGGCTTCTGTGCTATTAGGAAAGTAGGACAGGGAATTAATTACTGGCATACCTCAGAGATACTGTGAGTTGGCTTACAGACCACCACAATAAAGCAAGGAGTAATCTTTTTGCTGGTGGAGGATCTTGTCTTCCATTTGTAAAAAAAAAAAAAAAAAAAAAAAGCAACACCTGTGAAACACAATAAAATGAGGTATACCTGTAATCATTTTAATAAAGTATGACTTTCTTAAAAGATAATTATTAAATGGAAATTATGGCTTATCAGGAAAATATTAGCTTTTCCTCTTGACATTAATTTCAAATTGATTTGTCTTAATAAAAGACAGTTGAAACTTTTCATGTTCTTATGCATTAGATCTACTGTATAATAATTTCCATTCTAAAATTAGATTAGCTTTTTTTTAATCCCCCTAATACCAATTCAAAGGATTTAAAACTACTTAAAGACATGTAAGTAAAACTACTTAAAGACATACGCACATTCAATCTCCTGTATCTTTATATTACTGGATGTTTATGTTTACAGTTGAACTAAAGTAAACTTTCCAGAAAAAACAATGATGGGGCAATAGGCATAATACTTTTTCTGTGGCTCTTGAAAATAAAGTTAATTTAAAAATTTTTGCCAAGTGAAAATCTAAATTCCTTAACTTTCAAAGATTTGTTTCTGGCCATTCCAGTGATTATGAATGCATATCTACATTTAGGGAAAAAAATAATTGTTACATAAAATTAAACACTGACTTTCCAAACCAGTGAAGCATAATATTTAAAGAGAATAAAAATATACACTGATTGTATATCCAACTACATTTGTCTAGTTCTTTACTTTCTTCAACAATATTATTGAGGTAAAATTTACATACCATAAATTTTCCTATTTTAAGAAAAACAATTCAATGATATTTAGTAAATGTATAGAGTCATACAATCATTTCCACGATCTGATTTTATGTACCAACCCAAATAGATAGAAGTAATAAGCCAGCAAGGGAGCTAGATGGTCGGAAGCCCTGTTAAAGCAAAGTATAGTCCTGGAGAGACAAGAAGTAATTCTCACTGGATCAATCAACATTTCTAAATAATTGGAAATATTACTTCAGTTAATGATGCCAACTTTAAAAAAAGAAAAAATTCATTATAAAAAAGTTAGCAAATAAGTTTCATTTAAAGATTAAAATTTTAAAAATGAACAATCAAATGATGGGCTTCGATTTCCAGTTCCTCATGTAAGAATCTTGGAAGCTGCTACTCTATCCTCACAAGTGAAAACCTGCACAGACTGAAAATTCAGTAACTCTTCTTGCATCTGTAAAGAAGGACACAGGTCAAACCAGTGTCCCCAAGATTGAAGAAAGCGTCAGTGTTCACCAGTGATGGGGTAGGAAAACCAGAACTGTAATTGATGAATTGTTGGATGCTCAGTGCAGGTAACTAACTCTGAGAGTTACAAACTCAAGGACATCCCAGTCACTGGAGAGTACCAACAAGATTCTGAGATTTATCTCCAGGAGCTTAACCAAGTTCCCACAGGAAATATTGGAGAAAAATCCCCTTGACCTTCTAGCAGGGAAAGGAAAAAAAAGGAACCATACATTCTGGCCTCAGGGGAAACAACTTATCCGGAGCCTAAGTGACCTGGGGAAGAACTATATGCAAACTCCAGCTCATGCTAGCCACCTTCTCCCCATTAAGGGGAGAAAAATGACCCTGAGAAACGTTATGAAGTTCACAGTCCAGAGGCACAGGCTCACTAATGACGGAGACCTAATCTCAGGACTACAGAACACTTCCCCTCTCCCACCCCTCACCACATCATTACAAGGCTATTTACAGAGTTCCTTTTACCAGTGCATCATGCATGGCTCTCAAGAAAGAAAGTACAAGGCAAACCAAAAGGCAAAAACACAATTTGAAAAGACAGAACAAGCATCAGGTAATTTAAAACAACTGTGATTAATATAGTGTGGATTCTAATGGATAAAGTAGACAGCATCCAAGAACAGAGGGTTGTTTGATCAGAGAGATGAGAGTTCTAAGAAAGAACCAAAAATAAATGCTAGACATCATAATAATAATAATAAAAAGAAACTAACAGAAATGAAGAACGCCTTTGATAAATTGATTAGTAGACTGGACACCATTGAGGAAAGAATCTCTGAGCTAGAGATGATATCAAGTGAATCCTCGTAAACCAAAAAACAAAGAGAACAAAAACTGAAAAAAAAAGAAAATGAAAACAAAACAAAACAATTTGGAATAGAATGTCCAAGGACTGAGGGGTAGCTATAAAATGTGTAACTTACGAGTAATGGGCATACCAGAAGGAGAAGAAAGAGAGAAAGAAACAGAAGAAATGTAGGAGACAATAATGACTGAGAATTTCTCCAAATTAATGTCAGACACCAAACCACAGATCCAGGAAGCTCAAAGAACACCACACAGGCTAAAGGGAAACAAACATTGAAACCCAGAAAATTACACACACCTTAAAGCATAATAAACTTACATAGACAAAAATAGGAAAATACTGATTTTCCGTTATTTAACGTCACATCCCCATTTTAGAATGGTACATTTAATTTTATATAATAAAATTAAACCAAAAATCTTAAAATACTGAACAGTAGCATAATTTAATTAAACTTCACTACTTTTAAATGATCACATTAAAATGGGGATGAATAAGTACCTTTTCTGAGCAGTTTCTCTTCTGGTTTCTTCTTTCAGTGAGACTCCATGGATGTTGATAAATTAAATGGCATTCATGTACTTTTAATTGATTATACTTGAGAGGGTTTTGTGCACCTGGTGAAATTCTAAGCAGCGTTTAAATGATGTGAATCTTCAAGGATATAAATTGACAACCAGCTGCCTCCAAACACTAGTTATTAAACAGACTCTTTTACAGATTCCTAACACTGCCACTCTTACCCAGTTTTTCTGCTTGTCATTTATTCTCTTTATAGTAGATAAAAATAAATTAACACTTCATCTTCTAAATTTGAATGTATAGGCTCTGTCCATGTGTGTCGTGTACTATTTGGATCACCTCTATTTTAACATGTTGCATAAAACATAAACTGAATAGATACATAAGGAATTTAAACAGAATGTTACATATAGCCTCTTCCTCAATTGTATGTGGACAATTTTTGCTATAGTTGTTAATTTTCAAACAGATGAATGTATCTGTGTTTATTTAAATGTGATTATAAGTAGAATCAGAAGATATTTATGTGCCTGCCATCTTGGCTAGATTGGGCAGGGAAATCGCAAAGAGAATTAGAAGTGTAAGTAGTTAGAGGAAAAACAAAATGGACTGCTTTGATATGGGTTGAGTCACAGAGAAAATCTTGAAAAGAAAGACTGGGTGTAACGGGAAAAATAACCTTCAGACAGTTGACCTAGACTGTATACGTGGAAAAAAGATGTCAGAGCATAGAAAAGGAAGAATAAAGGAAGGTGCTGTAGGGTTAGGCTGGTTGTTTGAACACAAAGTAGTGGCAGAAAGCAACCACAAAAGATTGTATTCCTAAGAAAGGAAGGATGGAGTGACTTGATTGAAAGTCAAGGCACAGAAAGGATTTCAAAAGACTATCTTTACCAGCTGAACCTAAGCAAGCAGGTCTCTCTGACTAAAATGTGTGTACTTTTTGGTTCGTAGTGCAGTTTGTATAGCAAGAAAATGGTTTCTTAGACTAAAAATAAAATCTGCATGAAAGATAAAAATAAATTGCACACCTTCTGAATTTGAATTTATAAATTTCATTGTATATCATAGATTATTTAGACATTCCTATATTAAAATGTGAACTGAATGAACCTCTGAGGAGAACTGAGGCAGAGATTGTATTCTTTGTTTTCAGATTTCTCACAGCGACGGTGAGTAGAGAGAGAGTTCTGTGTGAAAGCAGCCCTCATGCTTCCTAACTTAGGGAAACCACGTCTATGTGATTGCTTGCGAGGCTGCCATCCATTACAGGCTTGAAGCTTTTTAGCATTCAATTAGACAGGTATACAAATGAAGGATATGGGAGTGTATTGCCTGATGGCTATTATTGGATGTTCTTATATACCATTCAGGGAAATGATAGAAAAGCAGCGAAATTTCAGAAATGATCTGTTAGGACCTCATGAAAGGAACAGATGGCAGGTACTGCGTGGATTCATACCGACACTTCTGAGCATTGACAGTGACTGCTCAGCTTCAGGTTTTGAGGTAAACAATCATCTAATTACCAAAAATGCCTGCCCATTAAAATAGGAGGATAAAGTGCAATGAGACAGAGCCACCTCATTTTCAGTAACAGCTGCAAAGGCTGATCAAACCAAGCAATGCTAATTAAAAGTGGGAAAGAATACAGCAGTAACAGACAGCAAACAGATTCTATAGGATAACGGCCACTGAAAACTGGACTCCATCTGACAAAGACATGGCCAACAATACCACATACTACAGGAGAAGGGGCGAGAAAGCACTGGCTTTATGAGAACTCATGAAAGGGATGCAGTAGTAGTCTACAAGTGGGAAATTCTTTCAAAGAAAACATTATGTTCATTAGAGGAGAAATTTTGAAGATTCAAACGGAATTTAAACTAGTTAAAGCCAGAATTCCATAAGCAGTGAATGATGTCATCAGAGGTCTCCTCGGATTAGTGGGAAGAGAGCTTCAGGAGAATCACACCGGGGAGTCTGAAGTCTTCAATAAACACCAGTGCGATTCGTACTTCTTAGATTCTCTGAAAGCGCTATTCAAATTATGGCCTCCAAATGGGTCCTGGTCCTTCAACAAGATAAGGAATTTGTGCCAGAATGGACAGCAACTATAGATAGAGCACTAAGTGTAGTGTTGACTTCAGCTTTTTAAAATGACATGTACACACATATAATCGATAGCAAGACGTTTTAGCAGATCCAGATTTTGCCAAAGACAAGTTTCAAAGCAGGTACATTTGTAGTACATCTAGAATTCATTTTGCTGAGTAATGACAGTAATAAATGGTACTAACATAATACTCCCACTAAAATACAGTTTTTATTTTGAAATAGGCCCATTAATAATTTAGATATTATAGCTTTTGTTACTATGAGAATTTATTTCAAGGGCCCTGCCATTTATCTATCTATCTATCTATCTATCTATCTATCTATCTATCTATCTATCTGTTAGAGTCCAGTCAAGAGACAAAAAACCATACCAGTATTTGAACAGGGAATTTAGAAATTCTAAATATAGAATATAGCCATAGAAATAACAGCTGTTTGGGCAATGTAAAAGAAAATGAAATAAATTTTGATATCTCATTAATTTAATTTTATAAGAAAACTTTCACCATAGAATTTAATCATTACCTATGTTTCTAATACTTTTAATTACAAAGATAAACATCATTGTAAAGTAAATACTCAACTTTTCAGAGAAAACCAAGGTGACACCATTTCCAGTACTGTTCCCAGGGTAAAATTTGGTGGTTAACTGATTTACGATTTTTCTGTATGCCATAGGTTGTCCTCTGTGCCGCCATATGTTGAGCTTCACATTTACTGCATGGTATCTCCCAGCCTCGTAGTTGTTTCTCCATGCGCAGTTTGCTTTAGTTGGAAGTAAAGACACTGACAGCAGACCATGCAGATCATTCTGGATGCAGCAATGACATCACTGTAGGCACTCAACTCTCCGTCTATTCTAAAACAACCCATGACTTTCTAACTCAGTCCTTATACTTCTTAATCGCCCCAGATTTTGTACTGGAGCAGATAATTTATTCATAACAGACAACCTTCCACATATTTGTTGTAATAAAACCAGTAAGCCATATAAAATGAGTTTTCTATGACAAGGTTTTCTGACAGAAATATCCATCATGTTTAATTTATCCTCTTAGATTAGAAATTATCAAGTAAAAGTTATGCATATCAAATGAAGTAGAAAACTCTCATTTTAAATATACAGCCATTAATTATCACAGTGTATATATATAATACCTGCTTTTTAACTAAGATGTCTGTAGAATTAGATCACTAGGCTTTCTTTTAAAGTCAGTTACTAAATTAATATACAAATCTGTAACTCAATCTCATGGACTCATTTAAACCACACTTAAGAATGGTGTCCACTATTTCATAATAAAAATAGGAACCCATGGGGTAGCTTCCTTGTTCCAATCCACTTGTCCAAGGCTCACTCTGTGTTTCAGCACCAGTTAAATTATTTACTCTTTATTGATCCTTGTCTGAGTTCATCAGTCCTTAACAATTTACCATCCCCTCACACTTCTTGCAATTATTTTTAGCTTTCGAAAAAGTACCGCGTTTTACTTATCAGACTAGATCACAAACTTTTTAAGTCTAGGGATAATGTTATATGTCACATTGTCCCCCAAGGAACTGTGCTCTATTTGGTTCATATATGGTAACCATTATAGTGCAAAGCCTTGAGCAGGCTCTACCACACAACTAAGCTACAAACTCAGTATGAACAGACCCTTTGATTCCCATACTGACATTCAGAGACACTGTATGAGGGGAGATGCTATCTTTATCGTAGCCAATGAGATATGTTTTTTTGTTTTCACACAGTGATCTATACATAGCTACTGCCACAGGCATTATAAGTGCACTACAGAGAGAGAAACTGCTGTGTGTCAGTAATTATAGTACATGCATCTGAAGAATAGCAGTAGAAAAAGACAAGCATAGAGGTAATTGTCTCTGTGTAATCGAGGCAAAGAACTCCTGTGCTCAGTAATGAATTCTGAGCCTTTAAACAATTTCTGGAACATTCTCATCCGAGAGACTCCTCAAAGCATCCTATTATACACAAATCTGTTACCTTTTCTAAACACAACCAAACTTAGAGTATTATTTTGAACTGCTTTTGATACATGTTAGGTGCTATATAAACAAACATATCAAAGCAACATGTTATTTTACTTTTTACAAAAAAAAAAAAAAAATTCACATAAAACCAAGTTTATTTATGTTAGATATTGGAAATCTAAACCAACCAATAAAGAAAACAAACACAAAATATTTACTGGCTGCCATCATGGCATGGTACCCACTGATCACGCACTGTTGCACTGTGGTTTTCCGGTGGCCATGGCAGCCATGGCAGTATATTTCAAGTCTGCTGCTACAAGTTTGGAAACTTGGAAAAGACATTATAAACATCTGGTTTCTTTTTCCTGAAAAAATATACCAGGGGTGCCAAAAAAATGTATACAAGTGAGCACTTTGCTCAATGTTGCACAAGCAATAGTTTACTGTAATCAGAAGTTTCTGGACACAGATGGGAGCCACTATGAGCACCTCTTGTAATTACAGGAGTCAAACGTGACTTGTATTCATCTTTTGTTGTCAGTATATATTGAGTATTGCAATTTCAATACAGTTTTCCTTTCTTAAAATGTGTATACATTTTATTTTTTTTTGGCATTTTCTGTGTTTTGGGATCAGAAAACAGTAGTGATCTCCAGTTTGAGCTTTGCAGCTTCAAGTTCATGTACCATTTATAGTGACAAAATCTATCACTTTATGGACTTATAAAAAAATTAAAAACCTAATACCTCTCCTGCACTCTGAGAAAACATGTGGGGTATGCCTGCAGGAAATATATAGCTCATAAAATGGACTACATCGCATCCCCAAATAATCTCCTCTCTGCTCTTGGGTCCTATATATACTTCCAGTTGAATGCTGGTAATATTTGTAGATAGCACAAATTGACATTTTTGATATAAAGTCATTATATATTTGTCCATTCTCCACATAAAACTTGCTCCACTTCCTTTACAAACACACACACACACACACACACACACACACACACACACACACAGTACAATTGTGAAATGGGTGAATTATATCTAATGAAGACTTCTCCCTCTTGTTCTCATCACTGTCTCTAAATTCAGTGGTAATAGAGTTCAGGGAAATTCAAACCCTAAATATTTTCTGGACCCTATTTCTAAAACCCGACCATCTCTCACCTAGAGTCGTGTAACCATCTTCTAAATGCATCCCTAGCTTTAAGTTCCCCTACTTTCCTTAAACTCTCATCATGCTAAACTTTTCCAGTCCTCAGTCTGGTATAGCCTAGACTACGTATCATATTTTTCCAATTTCGAGGGTGCACAGAAAGTCAAATGAAAATCAAAATGTGTCTTAGATGTTTAACTGGCCTAAAATATAGGTTAAAGTCAATTTGATACATCGCTCAGTGTTGTCATGTTAGAGTTTTTTGAAATCAGTTGAGTCAGAATTTATTGATGGAGGTAGCAAATACAAACAAGTGTATTGTTTTTTAATTAATCCATCTAAATTAATTATAGCAGGGGTGACTTCCAGCCACACAAGAATTACCTGTTTTCCCTTTTATAAACTTTACGTTGTACTACTGGGACCAAGGTCTAGAGATTGGATAACTTCTTATAACCGAATCACGTCAGTGATATGGGGATAAATTGTTTGTCATTATTAAAGATGTAATACAGCCATGTGAAAAACGGTTGATTTAGAACATTATATATATTTAATCAGAGACATACATATATTTGCTTAACGGGCATTGCAATATGAGGTCAGACAATTAAGTTTGTGAACTCATCCTAGAAAAAGTGCTACGTACCTCATTACTGAATATCACTACAGTCACCTTATAGTCACTACTCTCCTTGGGAAGCTATGCACCGATGTCAGTGTCTTGTCCACCCTGCAAAGCAATTTTGAAACTCTTTTTCTGGAATGGCCATCAGAGCCATCGTCATATTACCCTTGATGTCTTGAATGTCATCAAAATGTCTCCCTTTCAATATTTCCTTTGTCTTTGGGTACAGAAAGAAGTCATTGGGGGCCAGATCAGGTGAGCAGAGAGGGTGTTTCAATACAGTCATTTGTTTACTGGCTAAAAACTCCCTTGCAGACAATGCTGTGTGAGCTGGTGCACTGTCGTGATGCAAGAGCCATGAATTGTGGGTGAAAAGTTCAGGTCATCTAACTTTTTCACGCAGCCTTTTCAGCACTTTGAAACAGTAAATCGATTAACTGTTTTTCCAGTTGGTACAAATTCATAATGAATAATCCCTTTGATATTGAAAAAGGTTAATAACATCGTTGCATCACGTTCGTGAACTTAATTGTCATACCTCGTATAAGGTTGGAGTCTGGTGTTGGTCAGGTATATAATTCTGAAAACTATGAAGAACTAGGGAAAATATATCCTACTTGGGGATATCTGGGATCATGATAATGAGTGGAAATAATGGAAATGTTTACCGTGTTCCTCAATTCCTTCACAGACATTGTTTTCCTCCCAAAGAATATTAGGTGAATCCATAAAGTTCATCTACAGATAAAAATTATGTGTTATACGAGTATTAAATGTTAAAATAATAGTTTAAACTATAATTACTATTTGAGCAATGTGGTTTAATTTCACATGAGTTTAAATATTATCAGACATGTTGCACCACAGCAACGAACTTTAAAGGATAGAGCATCTATTATAAGAAAATAATGAAACATCTTTAAAAAGAAAAGATACCATTAATATTGTAATTACTACTAATTTGTGCTTATTGTTAGAGAAAGGAATTCAAAACCTGAGGAAAATAATCCCCAAATCATTGATTACATCTTCTGCCAAGTGTACCTATATGTGTAATATTTTATGAACTCCTGTCACTGGCTTTTGCACCTTAATTTGAGTTAATCATATTTAAACACAAAGGATAAAACAAAATTCCTTAAGTTACTTCATTTGCTGATTCCACTTACGTCCAAATATATGGTGATGCTTATAACATGATTATTTTGTTGAATTAAATCTCTGGGGAGGAATGTTCTCCGTCACTAAGCAGTTTATACAGACCTGGGTGTGGAGAAAGAACTTCCTAACGGAAAAGGTATGGAGTACATACAAACATCTTGTGCGTAACTGAAAACACACAATTCAGGCCCATAATATTCTGTGCAGATTTCTGTCACAGTTTACTGAAAATTTAAGTTCATATCTATCTTCTTCTTTCACTAGAAGTTCTAACGCGCCAAAATGTGTCACTGTTTGTTCACTGTTCATTCCCTTGTGTCTAGAAAAATATTTGGCTTATCGTAATCAGACAATAAATCACCAAAGAATGAAGGAAGGCTGAATGAATGAATGAATGAATGAAGTGTATCATGATTTATTTGTAATCTACTTGCTTCCCACACATTAAGTGTCCAATAAACGTTATTGGAGTTGACTGACACTTGTATCCAAAATTGAAGACTCCCAGGTTCATTAGAAAATACTGAGCAGGACATCAAAGCACAGCTTTAATTTAGTTTAATTGTTTACTTATTTAATGTTAATTTGAATTTCTTGGGAAAATTTTGCAGTAACAATGTATATTTTTAGTACATGTACATTACCATTGGTGCTATTGAGTTTGATATCTATCACTTATTCCCTTTGTGACATCAATTCGTTCATTTTAATCTCTAATTTGGAAGGCATGACGATTAAAATTGACAGTTCACAAATGTTTTTGAAAGAAGATTTTAGGTGTTGAAATAATTTATATATACATATGTTTTTAAATTTTGCTTTACCGGGTTCCTTTTTTTTTTTAACTCATTTACTTCAGTTGGGAGAATAGACAGTATGTATTTAGAAAATTATGGAACTATATAGATAAATATATATTTCCATAATTTTGATTCATATTAGAGATTAAAATAAGGAACAGAAGATTGTACAAGTTTTATTGTATCTGATCAAAAATTGGATTTCGTACTCATTTCCATTTCCACATATTCTAAACAATATATCTGCAGCCAAATTGTGATTCTGCGCCAAGCAAGTACCGTAGCGCAAAGGTCATCCTGTAGAAATACTAGTGTTTTAACTTCCTCTTCTATGAGTGGGTTAATGCCATGATACAGATGCCTTCCCCGTGTAGGTAAGAGAAGATAAAGGAAACTGTATTGAAATTTTAATGTTTTCTTTGTCACTGGAATAAAATCCATTGACGTGAGGGCTTTTTTTCAAAACTGTTCTATGTGAATAGAAAATACAGACAGGTTATTAACCAAATGTAATTGCCTGTTGATAACAGACTCTTTGAGTCTCTATTGGACCCATATTTAACTTAAAAAAAAAACAACACACGAAAAAAGGCTACCAATTAGGACATCACATTTATAGCGAGTAGGAAAATTATGCGTGGACACTTTAAACAAAAAGGTGACACTTTTATAAAAATAGAACTTATTATTTTGGAATACCAAACTCTTACTTTATATTGTTTAAAAATGAAAGAATGTAATACTTTTTTTTTTTTTTTTTTTTTTTTGGTTCCCTGGTGCCAAAAAGCATGAGGTAACTGAATATGCCCAGGCATCAGATGCTGTAGAATACCTGTCCACAGGTCATGTTGCCCTAATCCTGGTGAATCTGTCCAGACAATTGAGGTGATGACTGTAAAATACAGTGTGTGTGTGTGTGTGTGTGTGTGTGTGTGTGTGTGCAGTGTGTGTGTGTTCTGTGTTCCTAGCAATGAAACGTGCTAATTAGAACACTCAAGGTGAAAACATCATTCATTGGCTTTGTAAATCTGATACTTAATTTTGAAGTCTTACATCCAGAGCATTTTGTGTTCAGTGATGTCATCATATTTGCATTCTGGGTGGAGGTAGGGGAGCTCCCGTGAAGGAGGCAGCAGTGATTAATGGAAGAACACTGACACAAATCAGAGCCCAACTCCTAGCTCTACAGAATGACTTTTTTAAGATAATAGTTTTGAGGGCTTCCCCGCTGGGACAGGCATCCTTCTAAACACATAATAGATATTTACCTCATGAGTTTAGGAAATCATTTAATCTTCCTAAGTATCTAAACACATGTATAACAAAACACTTAGGGGAGAAGTACTCATGAGTCCTGCTCAACATGGTTCTTCTGCTTTTCAGGGTTTTCTTGTTTTTGTTTTTGATTTTTGCATGAAAAAGGGAACTTAACTTGGTCAGTATGATGGGAAAACCCCATATTCAGTAGAGACACTATATCTTTTTTTTCTTCAGATTTTTTTAAATTAAAGTTCCTTGGGGTGACAATGGTTAATACAGTTACATAGGTTTCAAGTGTACAATTCTGTATTACATCATCTATATATCACATTGTGTGTTTACCACCCAGAGTCAGTTTTCCTTCCGTCACCATATATTTGATCCCATTTGCCCTAATCTACCATCCTCTTCACCCCTTACCCTCTGGTAACCACTGAACTATTGTCTATGTCTATGAGTTTTTGTTTCTTTGTTTGTTTGTCTTGTTCCTTTGTTACTTTATATCACACATATCAGTGAAATCATATGGTTCTGGACTTTTTCTGTCTGACTTATTTCGCTTAGCATCATACTCTCAAGATCCATCCATGTTGTCACAAAGGGTATTATTTCATCTTTTATTACCGCCGAATAGCATTCCATTGTGTATATATACCAAACTTCTTTATCCATTCATCTATCAAAGGACATTTTGGTTTCCATGTCTTGGCCACCATAAATAAAGCTGCAATGAACATTGGAGCACATATATCTTTACAGATAAATATTTTCAGATTTTTTGGGTAGATACCCAGGAGAGGGATTGCTGGGTCATACGGTAATTCTATTCGTAATTTTTTGAGGAACATCCACACTGCCTTCCATAACGGCTGCACCAGTCTGCATTCCCACCAACAGTGTATGAGGGTTCCTTTTGCTCCACAGCCTCTCCAACACTTGTTATTATTTGTCTTGTTGATGATACTGTAACCATTCTAACTTGAGTGAGGTGGTATCTCATTGTGGTTGTTATTTGCATTTTTCTGATGGTTAGTGATGTTGAGCATCTTTTCATATGTCTACTGGCCATCTGTATGTTCTCTTTGGAGAAATGAGACACTATCTCGAGAGATCAGCTTGAGATGGTGACTTCTCTTCCAATTGTGCTACTTACTCCATTTATTGTTGCTTCCTTCTGGGCCGAGCATCATGCTTACCATTAGATGAAGTGTGATGAACAAGATAATGGGTCCTTGTTCTCATATATCTAAGAGTCTCCCTGACTTACAACCGGATTAGTAAACTGACACCTGAATTGTTCCTTTGGGACAGACCTTGCAGTATTTTTCTGTCCATCCCATTCAACGAGAAACAAAACAAAACAAAACAAAGCAAAAACTGAAGGCCGCTGCTTTGTCATATGCTCTTTTCACTTTCCATGGGCCAGATCATGAAAAATAAATCTGAGAATTGTTATTTTGGTCAGGTTCAACAAAAAATATATGAATTTCTTAAATATTTTATGTTTGAAATTGGTATCGTTTTCTCAAGCTATAAAAATTATTTATTTCTTAGCATTCATTTGAGCTACATTTTATTGCAAAATCATTTTATGTTATGCTTTCCTTTTGAACTCTAAGTTCAGATTGGTGCAATGTTTTCATTTTCTAAGAGAGATAACAGGGGCTGCGTTTTTGCAGCTGACAGCCTGTGATTTGAACAGATGGGAAAGTAGTCTCTGGTGATATCTAGAGCACCTTTTGGGGCTAGGCAGAATAGCCCCAAGTCTGAAAGGAGTTGGATACAGCTTCTGCCACAGATGATTAGCATTATAATATTCTAGGACTAGGCTGGGTCCAACTGTACACCATTCCAGCCTGCCTATTTTCAGAGGAGGCAGCCCTCCTTCCCTTCCTACAAGCCTGTGGACAGATGCCCGGATCAAACTTAGAAGCCGAATGACCTGGGACCTCCAGCACCTGCCTTCAATGTCCTGTCCCTCCAAAAGCATGGCCGACTATTTTCCCAACACCACCCTGTAACTGCCTTTTGTCCCCTGGTCATGCCTTGTGCATTCTCTCCTCATGTCTTTGCTCATGGTCCCATCTTTTTATCCAAAGCTTGTTGCTGCTGAAGTGCACATCTCACGCTCACATCCTCCCTACATCCCTCCTGGAACTGTTTATCCTACATAGATTATCCTGTTTGGAACTCCTATGACATCCATTCCATGTATGTGACATGCAACTATGTCTCTGTGGTAGCTCTTCTCTTTCTGTCTCGTGGCAGAGCGGCTGCCCTGTGATGGAAACTTACACATCAGTGGATCTCCTCTATTATCAACGAAACTCTTGGGATGCTTCAAATAAGTGTCCAGAGTACGTGACACCACTGATAGTGATTCCAGACAACAAATTTCCAAATCTTTTTGATAAGCCAACTTCATTATTTATGTTTTGCATGTGAGTCTCATGGGAGGGTCAGGTGCAAATTCTCATAGTCAACATAGGGACAGAATCGATGCATGTCTGTTAGTTATACACTAAGACAATACACTTCTTTAAACATTAACAGTAAGAGCTAACATTTATTGAAAAGAGACAATGGGTCAAACTATTCCTCATTTTTAGGGTGAGGAATCTGAAGCTTAATGAAGTTTTAAGTCATTTCTCCAAGTCACACAAGTAAAGGAAGAGTCAGGACTCAAACCCAGGCCAGACTTCCTCCAATTTGCTTCTTCTTAAACATAGTTATCTAGGGAATAAGTATGTTGATCGTTAGAACACAGGGCACCAGGTTTCCCATTAATACTTCAATCCATTAAATCTGTTTACTCAAAATTATGACATTGCATGAGATGGAAACGCATCTGACATAGCATCTAAAATTCAAGATAATTTTTACAATCTTGGCTTTTACTTACTGGTAACATGAAAAACTATTGTAACCCAGTTTTATGGAGGAGGAAACTAAGTCATCACATAGTTAACGAATGTGCATACTGTGACTTCCCTATTGAGATCTTTCCATGATCTGGGCAATTTTTCCAACAAACTGATGTACTGTACTTCCTATTTCTCTGATGCTTCTGCCAACCTTGCTTACCCAGCAATTGTCTCTTCATCCCCAAATGACTAACCAGGTATCATTTTCATTATGGAGTTTTTCCTGAATACTTCCTCTGCAAAAAAAAAAAAAAAAAAAAAAAATGTGCTTTATTTATTTTTCTATTGTCAGCATATAGTAATTTTATAATAATGTCTTTGGGTTAAACATGACCCTGTAATTTCAAAATTATATGTTTCTTTAAAGTTCACATTTTTCTTTTCTTATTTTTCTTATCTTTTTATTTTTATGGCAAAATCTGTCAGCTTTCAAATTTGGATTAAGGCTGTTATTTCCCTTTAAACATTACTAACATTTTATTCAGGGATATATTCCCTTAGTGAGAAAAAGCAGAATTTGGCATAATAACAAGTAGCTGATTCAGCAAGAATGCACCTGGCAAACTGAGTTGATTTTGTTTTATACATACTTTTAGGTTTTCTGCTGTGAAAAGCTGCAATGGGTCACAGAGTAGCTGAAGACAGAAGGCTCATGCAAATTAGATTTTAATTCCTTATAGTATTATATCACCTATGTTGATTGCGTTGATTAGAAGCTTTACATAACATATATCTTGGCTATATAAGTCATGTAAGACCTGTTTTATTTTAATTATCTCCCTATATAAGTTCTTCCATTTGTAGAATTAAAATTAAGAATTAAAAATTAAACCTGCACATATGAGTCAATGATGTAGCCAGGTCATTATAGGCAGTTTATTTTTAAAATAGAAACAGTTTTATAAATATAGAATTAAATTCAATAAGAGATCATGAATGCTTTAAAATATATAGCCATATTCTAGAAGTAAAGACCTTAAAAAAAACATAATCTAGCATAACTACATAAAATGTTTCAAAGATTTTTACCAGCTCTTGGCTGAGATATGAGTGGTAATTGTCCCCAAAATAATCAATAGCAAACTAAAATTGATTGAGTTTCTGCAGTGTCCTAGGAATTATGCCCAAATTTGTACATTTTAAGCATATTTTACTATCAAAATAATTTGATGTAGTAGATATGATATCCTTATTAGAGATATGGAAGTGGAGGTTAAGATTAACTTTTCAAAATCACACATCGTGTATGTAAGAAACCAGGGGAGTTAAGCTCCCAAATCTATACTACATTATGTCCTCAGTTTAGCAGTGAAAATGTAGCACAGTTATTTGACTATTAGAATAAGCTTTAGTTTTTTTATTTTTAAAATTTATTTATTTACTGTTTTTTTCTGTTTATTTTGAATGACTGTGAGAGTGTGGAGAACATTAAGAGGGGTTCACGTTAGTATCGGAAACAGCAGGTCACTCTTTACCATAGTGAAGAGAGGGTTTATATCAGCTGAATGTAACTGGAATATAATTTCACAGTTTTTGCTAAATTCTATTTAAAAAAATTACCTTTATTTAATAAACTACCTTTATTGAATTAACAAACTCCCTTTGTTAAAATCCTATGCTTTTAAACAGATCATATATAAAAATAATAAGGAATGTGAGGTTTTAAAAATAAAATGAAATTTAGTATAAATTAATGCAACACACCAAAGATGAACAATGTAGAGAATAATAAAATGCCATTTATTAAAAATACTAGTCATAAAAATGAAGTCTATGCTGTTTACATTGTAATGGTTAAAATTTCAAGCCAGAAAATCATTTTTCAGTTGTAGTGTTGAAAGAGTGCGTGGATTTGGTATGTTTAAATATTGAATGTAAATTTTGTAGTTTTAAAAGAAAAAGAAAAAACAAAATCCTAGGTTAAGGATCCAAGTCTAATTCTAATGGAGGGTCATTTCTATGACAAGATGTTTGCAATAATTACAAAATATTCTGAATCAGAAGTAGATTTCCTTAATTCAATGGTTACCATGTCACAGGGGCACCTCTCATGGAAATAAAATGCAGCATCCGACGTCCCACTATTCTCCTTCAAATATGGCAACATCCTTGGGGCAGGGCCCAGAGTGGTAGTGTAACAAGTGGATGGGAAATGGACTATGGGAGCTGGGCATAACGGGCTTGAAAGTCAGACCCACTTTGTTCTACCACCCATCTGCCACTGGACAAATTACATCACATGTGTGGAACTGGATTTATCTGCCCACCGATAGTAACCAATAGTAACCTCTCCCCATGAAACCCACCGAGTACCGTGGACAGTGCACAGGAGGAATTAAATGCGGTGGCTATTTAAAAAGTAATAATTCACTGCGTAGTGGTGTGGTTGTGTGATGAGGTCTCCTTGCCTCATACGCACATCGCACCTATGTCAGGTGTGAAGCATACAGAGGACGAAGCTGGTGTCCAGGCAAGTTCTTAATAAGAAGTCCTGTTTCTAAGCCTTGCCATATAAATAAGGTTTTTGTGAGTCTTTCGAGTAGAATATTATAAGTATACAGAGAACCTTATGCTGATATTTGACATATGTAGGTGGAGACAACTTCCAGAAACATCTCTGGGTCAGCTCAACTCAGCATCAAATGATCCAGTGGGAAAGCAGAGAAATGGAATGCATGGTTATCCACTGATTAAGCCATATACATACACACACACAATCAAACACAGAGTCAACCATAGTCTGTTTTTGAAGCAATATAAGAACAGGTTTAAAATTATTTAAATATTATATAAATGTGATATGTCACATGAAACAGGACAGAATATCTCCTCTCCCAAGCAGACTAAATTGAGTATAAACCAATTAAATATGATAATACTATGGTACCTTAGATAAAATAAGATAGAAAAGTGAGATAAAATAATAACAATAAAGTTAATTATTGAGACACTAATATAAACCATTAAACACACAGAAAAAACTCAACATGTAATTGATCACAATACGACCTAAATGCTTAGGCTGTGTGAGGAGAGGGAAACGTTTGTGTGAAAGAATGACATTATTCAACACTCATGATCTACAAACGGTGATCTTGGAAAGGTTGCAATGCCATCGGGCAGATGATGATAGCCGGTTACAATCACAGAATGAACAGCATCCCAGCTTTCTATTCCGTTTTTAAACTTCGCAGGATGACAGTCTCGTAACCAAAGTCATCATCTACAATAAGAGAAAGAAAAAATGAACATTAAGACATGTAAGAAGCAAAAATATTAGCAATAAAGTGGACGGAAATGTCATTTCTTCCCTTTATTGCCTTTATGAGTCAAAGTCAAAGTGAATTTTACTGGAGCTTTAGCATACATATGCTCATAGGAACAACTATTACCCCGATCTAGAAAATGTCCCCCGACTGAGAATCTTACACAAATAACCTGAGACACGGAGACGTTGCTGAATATATTAATTCACAATTGCCATGTTTCCCCAAAAATAAGACCTAGACGGACAATCAGATCTAATGCGTCTTTTGGAGCAAAAATTAATATAAGACCCGGCTTTATGTTACATTATGTTAGATAATACCCGGTCTTATAGTAAAATAAGACCAGGTCTTTATTAATTTTTCCTCCAAAAGACGCATTAGAGCTGATGGGCCGGCTAGGTCTTATTTTCAGGAAAACAAGGTATATAGTTTGTAAATAACTGTATCTAACTTTGGATGTTAACTCTCTCTAAAATCATGTGTCAGACCAGAACATAATCTTACCTCCACATACCAAGAGACCAGTTGAACTGTTTTTTTCTTTTTTTTTCTCGTAAAGACAGGAGTAAAGCTATTAGAACCTGGGCCCAGGCCTCTGACAGCAGCAGAGGCTTCTGGCGGCTTTGCTAGAACGATGCTAATGCAGGGGCAGTCGTGTGGGACTATGGCGGGAGTTTGCTCAGCTACACGTACGCATCTCCATAGGGAACCTCAATGAGTCCTATTTACCTTAACCCTTCAATGACATTTGTGGCCTTTTAGGAACCGCTCTGCTTAATGCTGGTGCCACAAGGTGAGACCGCAGAACAAAGAAGAAGCGGTACAAGGAGGGTATTGCTGGGGTCTCAGTGTCTGTGTGTCCCTAGAAACTCACGTGAGAATCCCGGGCCCAGTGTGGTACTGTTAGAAGGTGGGGCCCACGGGAGGTGATTAGGTCACCAGGGTGGAGCCCTCATGAGTGGGATTAGTGCCCTCAGAAAAGACCCCACAGAGCTTCCCAGGTGCTTCCACCCTGTGAAGATACAGAGAGAAGTCGGCCATCAAAAGAGAACCCTCACCTGGTTATGCTGGCAGGCTGCTCTCAGACTCCCAGACACTACAACTGTGACACATAACTGGTTTTCTTGTTGTTTATAAGCCACCCGGTCTGTGGTAATTTGTTACAGGTAATTTGTATATCTGAAAAGGCTAAGAGAGCTATAGATAGAGGTGGGATTGAACTGATTTTCAGGAATGAAAGCAGAAGGAAAATAAGATGGGATATAATTTGTGCTAGCTGGTCCCTCCCCGCAACCCCTGCCTGCCCTAGGAGAGAAACAAACAAAATCAAGGTAAAGGAAAAATGGTATATTTTTAATGATACTAATGTTTTATCAGTTTTCACCTTTTTTCTTTACTTTTCTTTTGATTAAAGGAAAATCCATATTGTCACTAGGATTTTCTTAACCCTCTAAGTAAATAATATCTTTTGATACAAGAAATCTTAAAATGTACAGGTATTTCTGATGTTAAGGCTATATGTTTTAGACAAAGAAAATACACCTGGGAAAGGGCTCATTAGTAACGCGACTGATCATGGAAGGCTGAATGCGTGAGTTTATAAACATGAACAATGCGATCCTGGGTTCTCCTGGGATGTCCACAAGCTGTTGCTTCCTCTGGTTTGATCCAGGAGGTCTCTGTAGTGGCCTCCCTCTCTCCTTCCTTCCCTCTCCCCC
This sequence comes from Rhinolophus sinicus, assembly GCF_057876585.1. Taxonomy (NCBI): domain Eukaryota; kingdom Metazoa; phylum Chordata; class Mammalia; order Chiroptera; family Rhinolophidae; genus Rhinolophus; species Rhinolophus sinicus. The sequence goes on along the minus strand of NC_142504.1, from coordinate 112,138,416 downwards.
TCTCTCTCTGTCTCCCTCTCTCCCTCCCTCCTCTTCCCTGTTTCTGCCTCTCTGAAAAATAATTTCTGTAGGTTCACTCATGACACAATGTAATTTCCTTACAGATGGAAGCTTGTCGTCTGAAGAAATTAAAACACATTCAGCAGATTCTCACCTGTAATAAAAAGCTGTCAGAATGTCTAACTGCAATAATATACTTAAGGAAATGGATAAAGCATATGTATCTTTTTCCAGTTTAGATATAAGTATCAGGCATAGTTTCTTGTTGTTTACAAGCCACCCAGTCTGTGGTAATTCTACATAATTCTGAACATAAACACCATGTTTCCCTTTATAGAAGAAGAAGCATATTAAGTAAAAACCATCACTTTTCAAAAAAATTTTTTGTGGTGAATGTTTTACTAGTCCTTCAATGAATGTTTTACTTCCCTTAAATTATGTAACCACTTTCAGGGGATTTGGAAATAATTATTTCAGTAAAAGGCTGTAGAGCTCCTGAACATGCATAATTTCCCTTAAGAAAAATTAAATCAGGATTATATAAGTATATCACTACAAATCCATTTGGCCCCAAGGCAGTACGTGGAAGAAGTAAGAATGCAGCAAGCCACAAAAATCAGGTTGGCCTCTAGCTCTGCTTATCCTCAGCAGTCTTCCTTCAGTGACCATTTGGAGGAAGACCAAAGGTGAATAAACAGTCCATGGCCTTGGAAAGATTCAACAATGAAAAGCAGTAGAGTATTTTAGCAAGAACCCCACACCTAGTAAGAAAATGAAGGGGAAGAAATACACTGTATTGAAGGGAAGAGAGGTTACATAGTATCTACGGAATATAGGATTGACCTCGTCTGTGAAGCCAAGTGATTCACAGAAGAAATCAAAATTAGCAGTGAGACAAGTTGATGTGAATGAGAAGTTTGCATTTATCAAATTCTTTGTATGAATGGGAATTTCTCCTTTTCAAACATAGGTCATTTGAAGGGGTTTTTAGAAGCCTGTGGGAATATTTAAGAGGTCATGAGATGTCCTGGTCAAACTATATTCTCAGCCATGATATTCTTTATGTTATTACAAATATTATAAACCATAAAGTAGCCCCAACCATCTCACTATTATCTATGCAATATTCTGACATTTCCTGTTGAGCACGCAACATTGTATGTCATTTTAATCATATTTGCATCCATGTGCTGTTGCCCTGATGCCCACACATACAGTCACACCCAAACATCAATAACCATGTCTGTCTAATGTGTCCCCAGATAGAGTACAGTGTCTGCACCTTGCTAGATGCCAATTATATATTTGTTTATTTGATGAATGGTCACATGATAGATCGAGGGTTAATGCCCTAACAGCCATTGAGATACCTTTTCATGAGGGACTATAGATAACACATGTCATAACGTATTAGCTGCTCCACACTTCAACTCAGAGTTTCTATTTTTAAGGAGTTTCTCTTAAGTTAACAATGAGAAATCAGAACAGAAATTTGTATGCATAGATATTTACTGCAATGATATTTATAATATGTAAAGATTTGACAGCAGAAAAGAGTTTCACAATAGGGGAATGACTTGAGATAATAGTATATTCATACCTTAGAATATTATAAATCCATTAAAATGGTATTTTAAAAATATTTTTAAATAGAAAAATATTCCAAATATAATTTTGGTGGAAAAGTGGGCTCAAATCTGCATAAACATCATAACTGTGGTTATAAATATAGATAGAGTCATGTACTTAGCATATAGGTATATATTTAGTATATGTATGAGACGGAGAGAGGGAGAGTGCGTGTGTATGTCTATGTGTGTGTGAGTGTGTATGTGTGTGTGAATGTGTGTGTATGTGTGTGTGTGAGTGTGTGTATGTGTATGTGTGTGTGATTGTGTGTGTGATTGTGTGTGAGTGTGAGTGTGTGTGAATGTGTGTGTGGGTGTGTGTGTCTGTGTGTGTGTGAGTGTGTATGTGTATGTGTGTATTGTGTGTGTGAGTGTGTGTGTATGTGTGTGTGTGTATAGAAGAAACATTACCAGTCAGGCTGCCTGAATGTGATTCCCACGTAATGAGATTTGCCATGTAACAAGCAAATTACTTACCCTCTTTTCCTCAGTTTCCTCCTTTGTGAAATAGGGAAAATAAAAATAGGGTTGATGTTAGGATTATATGAGTATTTGCTTGAAACAATGCATAACAAAGAGTCACATCCAATTCTTAGCTCTTATGATTATCTAAGTATACACACGTTATATGTACACAAAATGGACCCAGGTACATACACAAACATTCACAAAACTATGTAAAATTGAGAAGAATGCTTTCAGTGAGTAGTTTTGGCTTTTGGATACCTTTTGAGTTTTACTTTACATGTTTTTCTATTTTCTAAGTTTTTCTAGAATGAGCAAATATTGCTTTTATAATGAGAAACCAAAATATTTTGCATGGTGTATAAGAACAGATGGATTGAGTCACATATAATGCATATGTTTAAAACATAATACTGTCTTAAAAACACAGTAGCACTTAAAACAGGGCTCAGTACACAGTATGCATTGCAGGAGGGTTTATTAAATTAATGTAAATGGTAGTTGAGGGATTGGATAATTATTAGTAATTAATTACTTTTATTAGTAATTAAAGTATATTCAACCCAAGAGATTTTCAAGAAAAGAAGTTATAGAAAAAAATTAGGGTTGTAAGAGAAATTAATATCAGTTTAGCCACGTTTGGATTCTATAATTCTTTCTAAGCCTTAAGTATATTTGATAGGCAACATTGGAAAAGCCCACAAAAAGGGAAAGCTAGAAAATCCACAGAAAGTGAAAATAAGTGTTATGGCCAAGTCCAGATTCTAGATAAGCTGGAGAAAATAATATCAGGGCAAAATAGAATAACTTTGTTTTAAGGAGGAAAATCTTTTGAATGATCCTGGAGTAGGGAAGGGAGGGCTGGATATAGGTATACAGAAAGTTTTCTTTAAAAAAGCAAAGAATGTACCAATTCAAGAATTGATGGCTTTATAGACTCTGAAATCAGAAGTAAGGTGGTCACTAAGAAAGGGAGGCTCTGCAGAGAATGCTGATGGCTTCAAGTAATAATACCGGGGGGAGCGGGCTCCATAGTGGCAACGACCTGGGTCTGCTGTGACGTTCCAGTGCAGCAGGCACTAGTCTAAAGGGAGCTGCTATAGAAATGATCATTCAGATATATACATATATATGTCTAATCCGGAGAATTAGAGACAATTGTAGTAAAGACAGCTAATTGTAACTGAAGTTATTGAACAGTCATAGATATGGTAGGAAAATATCTTATAAAAATTTATGGAATTTCAGCTTAATTTTAAGACAATATACTGTAATTAAAAGAAGTTCACAAATATTATACAATATAACAGACTACAATTTAATAACTCACATTCTATATTCCTTAAAGAATGGTCAAATATACTTGGGTGTAAATTGTTTATTTTACATTAGAATTGAAAAGCAATACAAAATCAATGTTTCATTACCCTGCATAATTTTCAATTAGCTTAATCTGGTTACTGTGAAGAGCTAGAGATCCTTACATTCAAGGCTAATTCTCTTATCTTTGGAAATCATTGTGGCTAAAACAAGGGGACGGTATTCCTTTAAATAGATCATACTCCCTGCTTTGACTTTCTAAAACATATTTCTTTTTTTTCAGTTAAAGTTTATTGGTGTGACAATCGTTAGTAAAGTTACATAGGTTTCAGGTGTACAATTCAGGTGTACAATATAGACATCATCTATATATCACATTGTGTGTTCACCAGGCAGAGTCAGTTCTCCTTCCATCACCATGTATTTGACCCCCTTTACCCTCATCTACCACCCCTGCCCCCTACCCTCTGGCAACCATTGAACTATTGTTTATATCTATGACTTTTTGTCTAAAATATATTTCTATGTAAAAACCTAGCAATAAACTAAGATATTACTTGACGGACTGATATTAGTACAGTATTTAGAGGACATAAGTTAAAAGGAATATCATATAAGGCAATAATCCAAATAATAAATTATATTTATCTTTCCACATAAATATACATTTTACCTGCCTCCTATCCTTTAATTCTTTTGACCAAATGCTATTTAATTTTATATGTTAGAAGACTATACGAATGCTGTTATTAAAAAGTGTAGCTGTGTTGTAACTCTGTGAGTTATCTGGCTATACTATAACATAGAAATTATATAAGATTTAATAAACAATGTGATTATTCATTCATGAGGTGATTACATTTTTGTATTGTCTCTTTTCATGAAAATATAGTTAACATACAATGAATATTATATTAGTTTCAGGTGTACAGCATAGTTATTCAACACTTAGGTACCTCAGGATGTGATCACAAAAATTAACAACCAACTATCACTGTATAAAGATATTATATTATTGATTATATTTGCTAAGTTGTACATTATATCCCCATGACTTATTTATTTTATAACTGGAACTGTGTATTTCCTATTCCCCTTCACTTTTTTTGTCCGTCCTCTGTTTCTCTCCCCTCTGGCAATCATCAGTTTGTTCTCTGTATCTACAAGTCTGTTTCTCTTTTATTTGTTTTTTAGATTTCACCTACAAGTGAAATTGTGTGGTATTTATCCTTCTCTGTCGGACTTATTTCACTTCTCATAACACTCTGTAGGTCCATCCATGTTTTTGCAAGTGGCAAGAGTTCAATCTTTTTTGTGGCTGAGTAATATTCCATTGTGTATATGTGTGTACATATGTATATATATATGTGTACACACACACACACACACACATTACTAAATGAATAACCACACTGTCTGTTATAACTGGTACCTACTTTCTATGTTACAGTATGCCAAATATCTCACACAGTTACAATGTAGCTACAATTTTAATAGCATTCTTATAGTCTTAAATCTGTTTCTTAAGACTTTGATAAAACTCACCTATAAAACTCAACTATAAAACTTGGTTTATCTGTTTCAAGGAAGAATAAGGAATCTGATGTATGATTAAAGTATTTAATAATAATTATGAGGTTACTCGTATTTTTTATGTATTAAATATGGAAAATTATTTTGTGGAAAATTTTAAATATCTAAATTTATAATTTTAGGGAGTTAAAGTTTTCCATAATCTTTAACTGTATTTCTTTTTAATGTCAATTATACTGGTAGTTATGTTCTATTTTCAAATGTTTTTAAAGTTACTTTGGTATGTTTCCTCTTTTTGTAGTGATCAATTTTGATAACACACTTTTGATTTGATGAGAAATTTGGGGGATTGTGTGGTTGTCATGAGTGTCTTTTCTCTCCTCCCTCACTCTGCTTTCTAAGAGAGGATTTGGGTTCTTAATACTCTTAGCGGCATACTTTCACTCCTCATGGCCCAGATTTGGATGCAGAGTCAGGCAAAACCCTGGCTGCAGCTACACTGTTGTTTTGTGTTTCTTTTGGCTAATGGAGAGTCTTATTTGTACCACTAAACCTTGCTATGTTTCTTAGTGACTTTTTAGAAATAGGTTTTACTTCTCATTGCTATGTTTAGAGCAGATAAATAATGCATAATCCTACACTATTTTCTTGACAAGGATTGCTTACATCGTCTTATGTCAACAATCATTTTATATATGCATGTAAAAATGATTTTCCCAATAAGATGTTAGTGTAATGTCTAAAACACCATTAAATCACATTTGGTTTATGTTTTTATTCAGCCAGAATCTTAAAAGGATCAGATATATAATTAGACCCCAAACACTTCCATTTTCCTAGATTAATGTGCTCTATAGGCAGCAATTTGGAAACAGTAATTTATTGTGCTGAAACAATAACTCATTTCATGGGATCTGAGTGACCCATAAAAGTTAATGCAATTTTAGAGGTGTCTAGAATAGTCACAAAGAATAGCTAAGAGAAAGTGGGTCACTGTGCAAGCAGACCTCTATATCCCAAAGAATAGTGGTGATAAAAATGATTCAGGAATAGGGACCAAAGAACCACAATAACAAAATAATTCAATTTTGCACATTGCTTCATGCATATAAAAGCAAATAGCTGTGTCTGTGAGTGGTGTCTCATTTTATTTATTTCAAAAAATGTATACCAGTTCTATAAAATTATTTATTACAATGGGCAGTATTAGAACACTTTACTTAAATATTTTTAAAAAGATTCCAAATATATTTTCTCCTTTTATCATGTTACAACCTGAGATAAAGTACAGATGTTTCTAAATCGCACACACACGCGCGCGCATGCTGAGATAAAGTAGGTGAGTGGATTTTCCATGTGACATATGAGTCTACTAATTCAAAAGAGTTACTGTATTTCCTGTCATGCATACTTATACACTCAAAATTTTCCTTTCATTTTTGATAATAAGATAATTAATGGGAAAATTAACACTATAAAGGTTTAATTTTTTGACACATCTTTCTTAACGTTAACTAAAATAGAAGACTTCTTTGTTTATATGAAGTTGGTTTTTAATCGGTTATTTTCACTTGGCTTTAAATCAAAATTTCTTATTTGTAGTGCATGCAAATGTGAGTCATTAATAAGTATAGGGATAAATAAATCCATCCAGTATATAGCTTAAAGAATTCCAATGATGATAAAGCATTCAAAAATGGAATGTCATTCCTTAACATTTATTACAATATAAGAATAATTTTTGTTTTTAATTGTATCTTTGAGTGGTTTAATTTCAGAAGGAACTGCAAAAGGAAAGAAAATGTATGTATGATTGTTTTCAGAATTGTGTTGGAAAAGTGAGAGAACTATTGGTATACGATTATAGGTAAAACAATCCAATATAAGAATTACAGTTTTCTTAAATAATCGGAAGTTTCTGTAAACAGAATAGAATTCTTTGTGAGGTAGTGAGTTCCCTAACACTGGAATGATTTAAGTGCAGGCAATGGTATCAGAGGGATTATTACAACCACATGATCAACAGATTGGTGTCTTCATGGTTTCTTCCAGTTCTAGTTCCCTAGGATGCTTTGCAAATTTTGATTCTCTATTAAGCCTCCAAATGTTGACTTTTAAAACTCCTTCATTTCCTCAGAAATTCAATGAATATTAGTTTAACAACTATGATGTTGCCACATACCATGTGGAAGCACTAGGCATAGAGTGGTAAATAAAATAAAGACATGACTCCTGTCTTCACGATGCTTACAGCAGTAGGAAATATGGACGTTAGACAAAAGCATGTACTGGTTTATCAGTAGGAGGTCGTATCTCGGGATATGACATGAACCAAAACCTCAGGAGCTATGAGATTAAGGGTCAAGTTCTATGTGATCAGGGAATGCCCACTGAGGAAGTAACATTGAAGCTGTCACCTAAAACAAGAGAAAGAAGTCAGGGGAAGAATGATGACCATAATGTCATGCCCATAAAAACAGATGGTGCTAAAGTAGAGTTGTGGGTAGAACTTCGCAGTTTCAGGAAATTAAAAAAAAAAATGCTGCTGAAGCATAAAGAAGGAACCGAGATGAGCATAGAAAACCATTAAGCAGGCTTACATCAGCCTAAGTTTTATAGGTCATTGTAAGGAGTTCAAATATTTATTTTAGTTTAATGAGAAGCTATTAAAAAGTTTTCACCTGGAGAATGACATAATATAAATTGTATTTACGGAAAACCTCTTTAATGTAGAATATGCACTGGAACTGGAGATGTGAGTAGAAAGCTCGTGTAGGAATCCACAGAAAAGACCATGGTAATCTAGACCAGAACAGTAGCCCGGAAGAAGGTGTAAAGTGAAAAGAAGATTTAATCTCATTTTCAGATTCATTGGGGAGTGGATGAAGTAGATGACAAAAACTTGAGTTTCTAAACAAGAAAAAATAGCTGGTATCATATTTATCCAACTGCCTTAAATAATTATTAAAGTGGGGCAAAATGTATAAAAACACATTTGAAAGCATTGGACTATGATACAAATTTTAAGAGAAGGAAAATACATGAAGAGAGACCCATGCTAACCTTGGATTTCTCACTGGGGGAGTTTTTCAAAATGCTGCCCCGAGAAATAGAGCCAGATGGCAAACACTGGTCTCACTATGTGGACAAACAGAGCAAATGAAAAAGCAAGACCAGAAATTCAAGATGTACAGGAAAGGAAAATACTCATAGTTGTGGCTGAGAACGTGGCTCAAGTCTGACTCACATATATAGTCATGTTAATATGAAGTGTGGATAATGAAATATCCAAATTGTCAGTGAAACTGCATTGAGAGGAGGCTGTGGTATTCAGGGAGGAAAAAATGCATGTGTGTGTCTGGTGGAGAAGAAAGAATTAAATTGTATCTTCCATAGTGACAAGTCAACAGATACTGTAAAGCGTGGGGGTGGGGGTGGAAACCACGACAGTTAGAGCTTAGAAGAAAAGATCAAATGAAGCAAATAATATGCCAATAGTCGGGAATACTGTTTATGTCAACAAACTTGAAGGAATAGTTAATTCTATAAAATATGTGCATATTTAACTTTGATTAAAAAACAAAATTTGAGAGTAATATGCTTTGTATAGGTACGGTTTTCAGAACATATTATTTCACAAATGCTTCTAATGACTCTAAAAAAAAAAATCCACTGAATGATGTAGACTTTTAAGAGGTGTGTACCAATAAAATTAATCTACAAAAGAGTGCATATTGTCTTGCAAATCGGAAATTTTAAGGTACTTCTAAAACTTATGCATGGTATAACTTTCCAAATTGGCTCATAATGTGTGAATGTAACAAAATTTGAGAGGTGCACAACAAAACGATGAAATGCAAAATACAGTTAAATTTGCATAACTCAGATTTAAATGGTCATTCTTCTTTTAAGATTTGTAATCAATGTAATGTAAAATGCTATTGACAATGGATACCTTCCTTTTCCACACAACATATTTCTTTTATTCTGAAAAAAAATTTATACTCCAGAAAGTAACTGGCAATAAGAAAACAATTAGAACAGCGTGATGACTGATACTATTTTTCAATATAAATGTAAATAATCACAGAATTCATTTACGTGCTCAAATTTTAGACAGAGAACAGTAAAGACAAAGCATAGGAGAACAGTGGTGGAGATTTTTAACTTGTGGCTTGAGGTAAAAATGACCATTTTAAGTGGTCCAGATGAAGCGAAAATAATAACAACAATAATGATAATAATAATAATAGGAACATGTACGGTGATGGCAGGAGACTAGACTGGGCGGTGAGTATACAATGCAATATACAAATGGTGTATTACAGAATTATGCACCTGAAACTTATATAACATTATTAATCAATGTCACACCCAATACATTTAATTTAAAAAATAAATAATAAAGGAACATAAAATTTTAGAAGGCTGTCATAGCTGATAAACTCCCCAAATACAAATGATCAGAGTGCCAGGCTGTGGGCCTCCATCTTTCACTCCCCCAGTTCTTAAGACAAAGGTCAGTTGAATCATAGAAATAATTCAACAGGAATGATATATTTTCACTTCATATCTTAGCAATGTCCACTTAATATTAGTGCAGATGCACTGTCAACAGGACATAATCAAGGTAAAAATCTATAACATGATATCCAAAGATATATTCCTATTAGGTTCAGTAATTATTGACCTAAAGACTTTCACTCCACATAAATAAAACATAAAAAGAAGGAAGCATAAATGTATTTCATAAATTATTTCTAAACAGAAATAGTGTTTTAAAGAATTTAAATTGTGGAGGTTATGAAAGTTAATATATGTGAAGACATTGTTTCACTGGTTTAATAATTAACAATAAGTAATTTCTTTCACTTCCTTTATTATATTTTCCCAGAGACTCCCTTATGACAATAAGCCATTTGTCAAGTTGCATTTTGATATTGTCTATTCTTTATGTAAGGTTTTGTGGTGTAAGAGGAACTTGTTATTATGTTAATTATAAAGTCAGTGCCAGGGATTATGCCGATGCTTGTGGATATATTTTTTCCAACCTCCATAACAACCATAATATCACTAGTATTACATTTTTAAAGTAATTTTTCCAAGATCTAATAATGGTAACTGATAGAATTAAAATTGAAATTAAACTGAGATTCCACCAATAGAGCCTGTCATGTAAAAAGGAAGGTAAAATAAAGTTATTTCAAAGGGTTACAAGTCAACTATTTATATCAATTAATTATACATACATGAGATTTAAATATGTGTGTTTACCTATTAGAAATGCCTACAATATGTCAGAAAACCATTTAGTTAATTGAGTTTATCTAGAATAGACAATGACTGCATTTTTTGCTGTTCTCTTTTGTAAATTATAATCTTTTAAATAGATAACTTTATATGGAAAGTATTAGTATAAAAATAAACCTTGCTTTTCCCCCAATTTTTATTACTATAAAGGAAAGAATTTAAATATTATCTACCTCACAGCTCACTCCTGTACTTTCCAAGATGGTAGCCATTAGCCACATATGGTCACTGAGCAGTGTGGCTAGTACAAACAGAGATGTGCTGCACTAAGTATAAAATAAATACAAATTGAAAAAAATATATTTCCTTTTTACTGAGATGTAATTGCCGTGACATTAGTTTCAGGTGTACAACATAATGATTCACTATTTGTATATATTGCAAAATGATCACTGTGTAAGTCTAGTTAACACTCGTCACCGTATAGTTACAAAAAAATTTTTTTCTTGTGTTGACAACTTTTAAGATTTACTCTTTTAGCAACTTTCAAATATGCAATACAGCATTATTAACTATGGTCACCATACTGCACATTACATCCCCATGACTTACTGACTTCATGACAAAGTTGGTACCTTTTGATCCTCTTCACCCATTTTGCCCACCCTCTACCAACCACCCTCTCCCTCTGGCAACCACCAGTTTGTTTTCCTTATCTATGAGCTTGTTTAATTTTAAGATTGCACATCTAAGTGAGATCATATGGTATTTGTCTTTCTCTGAGTTATTTCACTTAGCATAATGCCCTTACACTCCGTCCATGTTGTCACAAAAGGCAAGATTTTATTTTTTTATGGCTAAATATAGCCCATGGGGTGTGTGTGTGTGTGTGTATGTGTGTGTGTCTGACATTTTCTTTCTCCATTCATCTATCAATAGACAGGTTGTTTTCCATGTCTGGGCTATTGTCAATAATGTTCCAATGAACATGGGGTGGCAAATAACTTTTCAAATTAGTGTTATCATTTCCTTTGGATAAATACCCAGATGTGGAATTGCTGGATCATATGGTAGTTCTATTTTATATGCTTGGAGGATTCTCCATACTATTTTCCATGGTGGCTGCACCAATTTACATTCCCACCAATAGTGCACAAGGTTTCCCTTTCCTCTATATCCTCTCCAACACTTATTTCTTGTCTTTTTGATAGCAGCCATTCTAACTTGTGTGAGGTCATATCTCATTGTTATTTTGATTTACATTTTCCCTGATTATTAGTGATGTTGAGAATCTTTTAATGTGTCTGTCAGCCAACGGTATATATTCTTTGGAAACATGTCTATTCAGAGTTTTAGTTGGATTGTTTGTTTTTTGCTACTGATTTGTTTGAGTTTACTTTATATACAGAGGGTGCCAAAAAATGATACACATTTTAAGAAAGGAAAAACAAACAAACTGTAATAAGACTGTAATACTCAATATATACTGAAAAAAATGATGAATACAAGTAATGTGTATACATTTATTTGGCAGCCCCAGTATTTTGGATATTAACCGATTATATGATTTGCAAATATTCTCTCCCACTCAGTAGGTTACCTTTTCATTTGTTGTTGATATTCTTTCTGTGCAGAAGTTTTTTAGTTAGATCTAGTCCCCCATTCATTTATTTTTGCTATTGTTGCCTTTGCTTTAGGAGTCAGATCCAAAAAATCAGCACCACAACCAATATCAAGGAGTTACCAGCTATGCTTTCTTTTAGGAGTTTCATGGTTTCAGGACTTACATTAAAATCTTTCAGCCATTTTGAGTTCGTTTTTGTTTGTGGTATTAGATAACGGACCAGTTCATTCTTTTGCATGTCCAATTTTCCCAGCACCATTAATTGAAGAGACTGTCATTTCCTCAATTATACTCATATATTCTTGGCTCCTTTGCTGTAAATTAATTGACCATATGTGTGTGGGTTTATTTCTGGGCTCTTTATTCTATTCCACTGATCTGTGCATCTGTTTTTACTCCAATATCCTGCTATTTTGATTATTACAGCATTGCAATATAGTTTGAAATCAGGAGTGTGTAGCCTCCAGCTTTGACCTTTCTTAAGATTGCTTTGCCTTTTGTGGTTCCATAAAGATTTTAGGGTGTTTTTATTTCCATTTCTGTGAAAAATGTCATTGGAATTTTGATTGGTGTTGGACTGAATCTATAGATTGCTTTGAGTCATATGGACATTTTAACAATATTAATTTTTCCATCCATAAGCATGGAATATCATTCCATTTATTTGTTTATCTTGCATGTCAGAAATGTCGAGCTAAACTATATTATTACAGTTAATTTCATCAACTTCTTTTTTTTTTTAATGTGCCTTGTATCTGCCTCATATTGTATTTCTGTGAATCAATGCTGTTTGAAACTTTAATTTTCAAAGCTGGAAAATGAGTAGAAGAGAGAGTGAATATTTCTTCTGGTCAGCTCCCTGTTTAGAAAGCCCTTCATATTCTGGAGTAATACAAATATGCTGATCTAATCCATTGTAAAAGCCACAGGGAAAATCTTAGAAATGAAAGATTATTCTGTACATTAAATAATTTTTATTTATTTTTAAGATAACATATTACACTGTTTTATTATCAATTATTCTCTATTTGTTATACACTATATTAAATCCCAGGTAACATTTAAATGACCTATAGCAACTACAGCACAATTCCAGACCATAAACAATTGAGAAAACATGTTAGCAGTTACCTATCTTTGCATAACTTTACGACTTTGTGGCTATACAAGACACAAAGTACAGAAGTTGGATTATAATGGATAGTATAGAAATTGTGGTATAAAACATACCACAATCAGGGCCAAGCAGAAAACTTTTAACACATAGGGTCAGAAGTCAGCTATTTATGCCATATATCCCAAAGTAGTTTATATTCTTACTCTTTTTCTTCTCTACCAAGAGTTCCTGGTGGAACAGGAGGAGAGAATTTGGCAGAAAATGGTAGAGAGCAAAGGTATTATAGAAAAGTGGAAACCATTCATTTAGTGATATAAGAGCTGCCAGCAAAATGCACACTCTTCTGAACTAAAGGTCAAAGAGAAATGAAAGTAGGACAGAAAGCAGACAAAGTAGGGATGTATGTGGGACAGAACTAGAGAGAAGGAAACAAAGACCCAGGTGAAGCTAAAGATGGGAAGTCAGGTCCTGGCACTTCCTGACAGGAATTCTGTTCATTCTCCATACCACACAATTATAGCATACTATTTTCCACTGCTGCTGAAACGTTTTAAGATTTTGGCACTGTTTAATAGGTATTTTAATAGGAAGGTGTCGGAGCATTTCAAATATGACTAACTGCCACATTGCTCTAGACCTCATTGCTTGAAAATCAACAGCTGGAACAAATTTTATTCTTATCTCTAGTCCCTATGACTCACTGTCTAAACTGTCAGGCTAACTGTCATTTTTCTTACAAGTTTGAGCTAGTCATGTTTTCTCTATTCTATTAGGATCACATATCATGAATTCTACAAAAAATTCAGTAGGTAATTTGACCTGAGTAAATATATCCTCATATAAGAAAGATTAAATCAACAAAACAATTAACAGGAAAAAATTAACAGCAAGGACATTTGATCAAAGAAAAATATGAGACTAGGAAAGGAAGTCAGAACGTTCAAAGAAAACGTAAATTTTGAAATTGTGCATTTCTAATTCTGTTAGGCATCGCCTACAAGATGCAATGAGAAATGGCCTTTGTGATGGAGACATGAGGCCTTATAAGGAGAGGCTATGTTTAAATGAAAAAGAAAAAAAAAAAAGACTGAAATGAAAAAAAAAAAGCTAATTTAAGAGGAACATAAAAGAAAACCTGTAAAACAGACTTCATAATTGTCTTGAATCAGAGTACTAGCAGCAATAAAAATGTAACAAACTTGAAAAGCTCTCTCACAATTCAGAGGGAAGAAAAAAATCTAAGAGTTTAAAATTATTGGAGAGAATGTTAAATGATACAGAAAAAAAGGAAGCACAAACATATATTGGCATTGCTGAAAGAATAATTCATGATCATGAGGTGGGAAGAAAATACAGAAAAGTAAAAAGATATAAATAAATAATAATTCATCTAAAATCTTCCTGAGCTGAAATATAAAGACTTGAACATACAGACTGAATGTACTTTTCCTAATTATATTCAAGTTACTAACTACATACTTACATTAGGATTTTTCTGTGTACAAAGTTCAAGAATAAGATAAATTTTAGCACTTTGGTAGGAAACAAAAGTATACTTTCAAGGGGAAAACATTAAACTGATGACAGATACCTTTTCTGTAATATCAAGATAATAGAACGGTGTTTGTTGATGGCAAACGTGTTAAGAATTGTCTGTAATCCATGTTCTTCCCTGGTAAAAGCAACAGTGCTTGTTTACTGTTCATGGAGAAAATTACTGAAGTATGTATACCCAATTACTAAGGGAGGAACTAAAACAAAGTGGTCAAAAGCAGGCAGAGCTAGCTCAAAAATGTCAATAAAGATTTAAAACTAAGAATTCAAAATATTTAAATATGCTTTCATTTTATAATTAAAAATACCAAAAACACTGTAAAAATATGTATGTCAAAAAATACCAATTGGTCTAATATGGGTCTAAGTTAATAAATATGAATTAGGAGTATGAGCCTTATTAGAAGTTTACATGTATATAAAATTATGACTATTTAGCTGGAGGGTAAGGATAAAAAAGTGCTCACAGAACTGTCCCCACCCACAAATAGATTTCAATCACCGGAACAGTGACATAAATTTAGGGATTCAAGAATATGGACATTGTAGTATAGATTGCCTGTTTATTAACATCAAAAAATGATTTATCATTGTTTTCAGTCTGAAGCATACCAGTCACAAACCGCGTCAGGGTCAAATAAAATTTACTTAATAAAACTATGAATTTATATCTCCATCTATTTTTACTTGCCTAGTTTCTAGAAGGGCAAGACGAACAAGAGCATTTGTTTTTTCACATGGGGGATATTTAAAACGTAATTGTATTCTTAACATTAATTACAGAGATGTAATTCAGAGATTCAGGATTTTAAAAAGAACTGAAATGATTCTTAGTGGCAACAAAATCGGTACGTGGCACCGAAACCACGTGCAGAGGAAGCGCAGCCGAAGCCCTGCAGGAAAACAGGGACTGGACCGCGACGTCCAGCGCGCACAGCAACGAGGGAAGGCAGCGCACTCATGTTTCATTTATGACATTGTCGTGTTAACATTTTAGACCCTTTTTATAAAAGACAAAACTCTCAGGTTGCCTTAAAGTAACACCCATGTATAGTCGTGTAAAAGAGGCCCAGGAGTGAACGTGGAACAAGGGAAGACGGCAGTTTGAGCGTGGCCCCCCCGCCTGGTCCCTGCCCTGCATCTGCTCTCCCCCCCAGAACCGCACCCCATCTCTGCGATCACACAGCATCGCGGAAACAGATGGGCAGCTCTGAGGGCTGCTTCCCAAGTTGTGATTTCCACCGGAATCGTGGGAGGGAAGACCAGTGTGAGATCACCTGTCGATGGAACTGCGTAGGTGCCGCAGGAACAGATGCAACCCGCCTCCCCGGGGGCCTTGAGTTCCCGGTAGGAAGTCCCAGCTCAGCCACCCATGTCCCTTAGTGGACACTGTGTGCCGCACTGTGGTTCTGACGCCAAACAGCCCCTTCTAACCCTGAGGATCTGGTGAGTTTAGGACATGGCACTGGTTGTGTGCCCGTCTCCAAGGCTCCATGGTGGGGAGAGAGATACCACTGGATACACAGGGGATGCGAGCAGCGAGCTTTCTCCCTGCAAGTGTGTGTCAGCAGTATGTGTCCCGGCATCTCCAACATGACACACTGTTAGAGCAGAAACTGGTGGGCCTTCCAAGACCATCTGGTTTGCTGCAGCTGAGGGATCAGCTGAGGGACTCACATCCTCAAAAGAATAGCGACTGAGGGAACCGAAAAATCATAACCAAAATGATCCACAATGGTACGTGGGTCAGTCGACAGGATAATCCTATGGGGATGAAATGAGAGTGTGAAAAGTACGTTTTGTAACTCACAAAAGTGACATCATAGTATCCTTTTCGATTTAATTCATGGGACCGCCACTTCAAAACAAGAGAAAATCGATGGCCCTAGGCCAATGCTACTGCCAACAGCTAGAAGAAAAATGGCCAAATTGCAAAATCATATTTTTAAAGCCATCTGAAATGTTTAGATGAAACAGAACTAGATGCCACCAGTCCTTTTTTATTGTTTTGTTTTCCTGGAGAAGATGCCAGTTCTGAGGATGGCTTGGCTCAGGCAGAGAACCACTGTTAGGGTTGGGGAGGGGCAGGAAATGTGCCATCCTTTTAGGGACCACAAGGACAGAAGCGACAAACTAGAGACTCGAAGGCCAGCTTTCCAAGACGTTGGTGAATTCTGAGTCTATTTGGGAGCCAAAAGTTCCTGAAAAGAAAAGTCTCCCACAATCCCACTAGAGAACAAGGACCAGAAATACCACAAATCAGAGATGACAGCCTCAGAGAATGCTGAGATGCACCCGAGGGCAGCTCCAATCCTGGGTGAAGCCAGAGGCATGAGAATAGTAAATGTTGAAACCAACAAACAAGACCGTTGTACTGGGGAAGAAACAAGAAAACAACAACAACAACAAACCAGAATGAAAGTAAATATTTACCTATTATCTTCAAAGATGTCAAAAAGGACATTGCATCCGCAATACGCAGATACTTTTCAAAAAACAGAGAACAGGCTTAAAATTAAAGGACTAAAATTTTTACCTCGAATCATGTCATTTTTATTACATTATGAGTGATATACTACAATGAATAGGGAATCAAGCACAAAAGCTAAGGACAAATAATTTAGGAATATTGGAAAATAGATATTCCAAGGTGATGAGTGCTGCCAAAATAGGGATCACTCCAGATTACTTTATCACTTATCGTTGTTCATATGGAATTAATTTATAGAGTAATAAAAGTAGTCTGAAGGAAAAAATAATTAAATGGGCGCATAGAAAATTAAAGAAGAAAATAAAAATGAGAGGCAATGATTTCCATGATTTAGAAATGGATCGTGTTGAGAGAGAAAAATGTATGAAAATAGAAATAACTATGCTCACGCTTTCCTCTCTACCTGGTGTGATGTCCCCAACGTTCAGCCACGACGAGGAGAGCTGCACAGCTACGGGGGCGAGGATGCTCTGGAGATTATTTGATTTCCCATGTCAATGACAGTCTATATTTTCATTCCTAGAAATGAGCAAGGGCCAGGCCAGGCCAGGACCAGAAGGATTTTGCATTTTGGGGGACAATGTGCAGAATGCATGATAGGGCTGCACTCTTGTTTAAAGTCTGTGCAACAGCCCCTCTTGGCATGTGGAGACAAGCCTGTATTTTCAACAGCCTGACTTCAAATCAACTGTCTTAACAGCTCCTTTCTTTCATATATTTTTATTAACCTCTATAACAGCCATGTCATAAGACAGGCAGCCATTATTGAAAACAAGAATAAAGACAGGAAAACTATTTTCTGTGTATATTGCTTCACATTTTACATAAATAAATCTGTGGCACTTTGCAATAAAATATTAACTTTCCCTATTGCAATCTTTTTCTTTAGGTTGTTCAATATAAACTACGCTGTAGTCAATATAAAGTGACTACATTTCTATTTTTAAATATTTATATTTGAACTCAGTTGATTTACCAAATAATGCATAGGGGGTATTTTTAGAACCTTGGTGTTTCTTCATTAATGTAGTTATGAGTTTTAATTCTCATTTAAGGAAAATATTTAGATTTCAATTTTCTTTTTTTCTGAGATTTTTCAAGTATTTATAATTTAAAAAATGTCCTTAAAATGACAGATAATAACATTTAAAGGGAAAACTTCAGATTTTTTTCATTTATTGGTAAATCCCTGTATTTTCCTATCAAAATATTGTGTCCCTGATATAGTTTTTTTTAGTTTAATATACAAGAGTTTCAGGTGCGTGATGTCAACATTATTATTATGAAATTGTTTAGCATAAATGTGAATAATTTTATCAAGAGATTTCAAAAGAGGTAAGAACACATACCCAGCAAGAGACTACAGGTTTAAGTAGTTGAAATTGAGGGCATAATTACAGTCTTAAAATTATCTGTAAGGCATTTCCAAGATTTCTTTAAAAGTGCACTTTGCTTTTTCCACAAAAAATTTACCTTATAAATGTATTTGCTCTGCAGAAAATTGATCTCTAAAAAGTAGAGTGAGATAAACTAATATTTGTTGCATGTTTATTCATGTCAGGTGCTGTGTCAGATGTTTCATTATTTCATCCAATTTTTGAGGGAGTATATGGAGTTCCATTATAAGCAACATGCTCAAAGTCACAGAGCTGATACATAGCAAAGCCCATCTTCTGATTTAGCTGGAGGGATATGGGCACGAGTAAAGGCCAATCAAAAGTTAGTTTTGGGGGTGAATTGTCTGCAAAAAGGGAGGGCGACACCATCTGGGATATTCCTACACATGCACATGGCTCTTTCCATAAATCCGTGGGTTAAATTTCTTCTCCTCTTGAATTAAGTCACATCCTCACAAGGGATGGCCCTGTGAGCTGCTTCGACCAGTAGCATCTGGAGAAAGGGGCTGTGGGAGTCCCCAGAAATCCTCTGGAAAGCCACCACCCACGTGAAGAACCTCCAGACTGACCACTCAATGGTTACACGGCACAAAGGAGAAGCCCAGCCCGTGATGGCCATTCTCAGCCCAGCTGAGGTGCAGAGTCGTGAGGGAGCTCATCTGGGACATTCCAGCGCAGTGACCACTCTATGGAATGTGGCTGCAAGAGTAACCTCGGCCACTTCTATTTAAAGTAGAATGAACACCCAAGAAACCCAGAGAACTGTGATGAGCCATTTGTAAAGGTTTTAGACAATTAAGTATTTGGGTAATTCATCTTGTAGTCATAGATATCTCAAACATACACTGGAAGTGAGGTGCCTGGAAGTGAGGTGCTGCCATAACAAAACCCTAACTTTTGGTTTAGGGACTGGTTTAGGGACCCTGGAGAAGCAGACACGGGAAGCGCTGAAGAGACTGTCAGTCTGGCTGTAAGAAAGTGAGGAGATAGTTAGTGGAGGCTGGAGAAAGGGAGACCCACATGGGCCCTGGGTCAACAATTAGCAGTAGTGTCACGGGTGAGAATATGGAAAACATAAGCATGGAATAAATCTGTGCATCTAACGAAGACGTCCAAGCAAAACGTCAAAGTGTCAAATGTCTTCTTTTAGTTTATGGATGACAAGCAATTGTAAGAGAAAAGTAACTTGAAATATTATTCAATTTTCAAGCACATTTTAGGGGAAATAGAGGAGGTAAAGTTGTCTCCAGGTAAAGATAAAATCAAATTGGCCATAACACAACTAAGAAAGAATTGAGACAGGGCTTAATAGCAGTTCATAGGTAGAGAAAGAATATAAAAATATTAAGAGTATAATGCACACTAACCTGAGAAGCACAAAGAAAAGAGACGTCTGCTTTAAAGGAATATAGATGTGATTTGTGGGTCACGGATGTACCGTGTTTCCCCGAGAATAAGCCCTAGCCGGACAATCAGCTCTACTGTGTCTTTTGGAGCAAAAATTAATATGACCTGGTCTTATTTAATTATAAGACAGTGTCTAATATAATATAATATAATATAATATAATACAATACAATATAATATAATATAATATAATATAATATAATATAATATAATATAATATAATATAATATATATAATATAATATAATGTAATATTATTTAATTATTAAATAGCCAGTCTTATTTTACTATAAGACCAGGTCATATAATATATAATATAATATATAATATAAAATATACCGGGTCTTCTATTAATTTTTGCTCCAAAAGACGCATTTGAGCTGATTGTCCAGCTAGGTCTTATTTTTTGGGAAACAGGGTAGTACATTCCGGTAAGATTCATACAAAACTCTCAAAGATTTAAAGAAAGTTCTACCAGGAAAATCTCCAATAGTGTGTACTAAAATTAACTGAGTTAAAACTGAAAGGAGGCCTCTTTTTCCCCAATATTCTATGGCTAAGATGCAGGAGAAGAGAGCTAACTGACAGCCAGTGTGACCATTTAAAAAAAATTTTTTTTCAGCTTTATTGTGATGAATTGACAAATATTGAATGCAGTCTTTTGATGAAGTCTAGTATTCTGTTTTTGACATTCAATATTATATTAGTTTCAGGTGTACAGCATAGTGATTAGACATGTATATAATTTATGCAGGGATATCCCTAAGTTTAGTAGCTACCTGGCACCATACATAGTTGTTAAAACATTATTGACTATATTCTCTGTGCAGTACTCTACCTACATCCACGTGACTATTTTGCAACTACAAATTTCTACTTCTTAATCCCTGTACCTTTTTCACCTACCCCTCGAACACCTTCCCATCTGGTAACCATCAGTTCTCTGCATCTATGAGTCTATTTTGTTTGTTCTGCAGATTCCACATATAAATGAGATCATATGTTATTTGTTTTTCTCAGTCTGACTTATTTCACTTAGCATAATACCCTCTAGATCCATGCATGTTTTTGCAAATGGTAAGATTTCATTTTTTTAATAGACCAGTAAAATTCCATTGTTTACTCGTATATGTACCAAATATTCTTTATCCACTCATCTATTGACAAACATTTGGGTTGCTTCTATATCTTGACTATTGTAAAAAACATGGCACTGAATATAGAGGTGCACATATCTTTTAAAATTAGTGTTTTGAATTTCTTCAGATAAACACACGGAAGTAGAATTGCTGGGTCATAAGGTAGTTTTATTTTTAATTTTTTGAGAAACCTCCAAACCATTTTCCATAGTGGCTGCACCAACTTACAATCCCACCAACAGTGCATAAGGGTTCCCTTTTCTCCACATCCTCACCAGCACTTGTTTGTTGATTTATTGATGATAGCCATTCTGAGAGGTGTGAGGTGCTTTATCATTTTGGTTTTAATTTGCATTTCTCCGATGATTAGTGACATTGAGCATCATTTCATATGTCCATTGGCCATCTATATGTCCTCTTTGGAGAAATGTCTATTCAGGTCCTCTGCCCATTTTTAAATTGGAGTGTTTTTTTTTTTAAGTGTAAAATTATCTGAGTTCCTTATATATTTTGGATATTAACCCTTTATCAGATGTATCACTGGCAAATAGCTGCTCCTATTTAGTAGGTTGTCTTCTTGTTTTGATGATTTCCTTCAGTCTGCAAACTTTTTACTTTGATGTAGTTCCATTTGTTGTTGTTTTTTTTTCCTTTTGTTTCTCTTGCCTGAGGAGACATATCAAAAAATATTGGTAAGAGCAATGTTAAAGAGCTTACTGCCTATGTTTTCTTCTAGGACATTTATGGTTTCAGGTTTTACGTTTAAGTCCTTAATCCATTTTAAGTTTATTCTTGTATATGGTGTGAGAATGTGGTCTATTTTCATTTTTTGGCATTTATCTATCCAGTTTCCCCAACACCATTTATTGAAGAGACCACCTTTACCCCATTGTATATTCTTTCTACCTTTGTCATAGGTTAGTCGACCAGGTAGATGTAGGTTTATTTCTGGACTCTCTATTATGTTCAGTTGATCTCTGTATCTGTTTTTATGCCAATATCATGCTGTTTTGATTACTTTGGCCTTGTACTATAGTTTGATATCAAGTAGTATGATATCTCCAAATTTGTTTTTTTTCCTCAATATTTCTTTGGCTATTCGAGGTCTTTTTTGGTTTCATATAAACTTCAAGATTATTTGCTATATTTCTGTGAAAAGTGTCATTGGTATTTGATAGGGATTACACTAAATCTGTAGATTGCTTTAGGTAATAAGGACATTTTAATTATATTCTTCCAATCCATGATCATAATATATCGTTACATTTATTTGTATCTTCTTCAATTTCTTTCTTCAGTGGCATAGTTTTCCAAGTACAAGTCTTTTACTTCCTTGGTTAAGTTTATTCCTGGGTATTTTATTCTTTTTGATAAAATTGTAAATGAGATTCTTTTCTTAATTTCTCTTTCTGATAGTTTGTTATTGGTGTAAAAATGCAAATGATATCTGAATACTAACTTTATATCCTGCCTCCTTACTGAATTATTAGTTCTAATAGTTGTGTGTGTGTGTGTGTGTGTGCAATCTTTAGCATTCTCTCCATATAGTATCATGTCATTTGCAAATAAAATTTTACTTCCTCCTTTCCAATTTGGATGCTTTTAATTTCTTTTTCTTATTTGACTGCTGTGGCTAGGACTTGCAATACAATGTTGAATAATAGTGGTGAAAGGAGACATATTTGTCTTATTCCTGATCTTATAGAAAAAGCGTTCAGCTTTTCCCCACTGAGTATGATATCAGTTGTGGATTTGTCATACGGGTACGGTATCTGGACTTTTATTATATTGAGGTATGTACCCTGTACCCCACTTTACTGAGAGGTTTTTTTTTTTATCATAAATGGATGTTGGATTTTGTCAAGTGTGTTTTCTGCATCTATTGAGATGATCATATGATTTTTGTCAATCATTTTGTTTATGTGGTGTACCATGTTAATTGACTTGTGGATATTGAAACAACCTTGCATCCCAGGAATAAATCCCACTTGATCATGGTGTACGATTTTTCTAATGTATTGGTAGATTTGGTTTGCTAATATTTTGTTGAGGATTTTTGCATCTGTGTTTATAAGGATATTGGCCTATAATTATTTTTTGTAGTGTCATTGTATGGTTTTGGTATATGACTATTATTTTGAAGGAAGAGTGACAAGCAGGGATCCAGAGGGTAAAGCTAAAATTCATTTTATTTACACTCTTGGGAACCTGCTGACATTAAAGCAGTATGGGCTTCTCTATTGCATAATGAGAAACTAACTACATGGAGAAAAGGCCCATGACACAGACATCCCAGCCCATCCAGACCTCTCAGTAAAACCATCTTGGACATCCCAGCCCCAGTCACTCTCCCAGTTTGATGTAATCTCAAGAGTGGCCCAGCCAATATCACACACAGCAGAACCAATTTCTCAAGCACAGTCAACCCACAGGATCTTGAATAGTAAAAATCATTGTTCTTTCAGCCACTAAGTTTTGGCATAATTTACTGCACAGCAAGCCATAACTGAAGCAACATTTTTGTTCCCGACATTTGATTGGGTAGTCATTGAAGCAAGTTACAGTCTTAAACCATTACCTATATAAACCAAATGTCCGCTAAGTAAATCCCATTCCTGCAAGAGGATTGATTAATCCGATTCTAGAGCTTTCTTCCACAATCCTGTCTGTTTAACCCACTGCCTTGATTTCCTCTTTTGGTTTTGGAGGGTAGCAGTAGGCCACATCACAGGTCTCATGAGGATTAAATGAGTAAATATATGCGAAGCACCTAGAATAATGCTTTGCATTCATAGCCCCGTAAGTGGCAGCTGTCAACAAGAGTCTGTGTGGAGATCATGGAGGGAGCTACCCCACGTGCCTTCACAATAGTGAAACTCTAGAGCGGACACGGCATAATAAGAATATCAGAGGTCACTCCTTTTTGGCTCTGGGATTGTGAAGAGCAAACATTCCAGAAGAGTTTTTCATTTCCCCTTTATGTGTCTCAGTCTGGAGATGGGTTGTGTACAAGGAATTTCTACAGATGGTAAGTTAGGTGTTGAGGGATAGGGGCAGGCAGACTTTGTTTTCCACTGTATTTGGAATCTTGGGAGGAAGATGCCTCTCATTGCCCCATACCCATATGGGGCAGAGCCACCAAAAAGCGGAGGAACATGGGCCGGCAGGGGGAGGTGCTAATATGGAGTTTCTCGAAGCTGCACTCAGTTCTCATTTGTGGCTGAGATGAGAGCCCATCCTGGGGTCCACACTGAAGGTCCCGGCAGGCGACTCTCTCAGTCTGTTGGTTTGTAGGGGATGGGAAGGGAGACAACTGAGGCTACACCAGAAAGAGCCAAGCTATCAAGAGGAAGGTGAGGCAAAAAGAAGAGGGTTCACCTTTCATTGCGGGAACGCAGCCAAGTACACAGTGACAACATGGACTAGACATTATACAGACTCGTAGACACTCAGCAGTGCGTACTCAGGGGCCAGCATAAGGCCAGCAGCTGGCCACTTTTCCCCCAGTCCTCCAATACCTATTAGGCAGACTTCCCTCCAAGTTAGAGAAAGCAACAGGCAATGGAGGGGCTCAGTGAATGACAAAGACTTTTAGAAAAGGAAGCTTAGTTATCATATAAAAGGAAGCTTTATTCACTACTCAATTAGTAAGCTTTCACTTTTCCCACTAATCAGTGGGGGGATGAGGAAAACCAGGTATGTCACTAAGGACATACCTGACTTCATTTGGAAATAGCTACGTGCATTTATATAGTGTCTTTTTAAAAGTAAATTTCTTTCTTAATAACTAAAATATGAAGCAGTATATTACACCAAACGTTTCAAGGAAATATTCCTCTAAGTACAATTTAATACTTTGTTCATACCACTAAGAGGGAAATCACAGCTTTATTTCAGCCTGATTTGTATCTCGATACCACTTTCCAATGGTTTACTGCAAACTGTCTACCCAGATAAAACTCGAAAGCCCTTTTAGTTTTCCACAGGTGCTTAATGCTTTTCCTTAGCTTTAATCACAATCTACTTACTTTTCTGAGAATATTTATATAAATTAGAGTGACATCTTGGCTTGCCTTTTCAGTCTCCTTACAATACAAATCACATTATTTGACACCTCTGCCCACTTTTGTCTTATATCAAGAATTACATCATGTTTATTGTTACCTCTTTAGGGTGAAAACGTTTTTCACACAACATGTCATCCCACCGCGTAGATAAAAAACACATATGCACAATCTATCAATTACTTAAACAAACCATTACTTTCACTTAAATACTGTGGTTCTCTTTATCAACTACCCAGCAAATTGTATGGTTTACAAGTTTTTCCTCACCGATAATATAATTCTTTCAGCTTTATGTGAAATGTATTCTGGAAGCTCCTTTTGCCTTTCAGAAATTTCATACCTTTTATAACAAAAGTTGTTTCTTAAATGACATTTAAATTGCCTTTACCATAACATACAACATCTATTAAGCAAAAAATAATAAAAGCTAAGAAGTCCATCGATTCAAGTATTGAATATCTGTAAGTTCCTTTCATTAATATTTCTAGTTAACAAAAATATTACTGATATTTAAGAAAATATGAAACAAGATATAAAAAATTTTTAATCTAAGTTCCCAATCTTGAATTCAACATATTTTGTGAAATAATTACCTGTTTTGTAAGTGCCTGAGTTCAATTTCCAAATTTTCATTTGCTTCTTTCTGTTCATCCAGACATCTTTGGAGCTTATGGATCTGATTCAGGAAATCATCAAGCTGAAAGCAAAGTAGAAAAATGCTTGAGTTAAAATGATTAAGATGAGACAATCTTTTGTAAAACAAGCTCTATTCCTTGCATGGTACATTCTTATCATGCGTTAGTTTCATATACGGGGTGCCAAAAAATGTATACCCATGACTTCTGTTCATCTTTTGTTATTGGTATATATTATCACAATTTTAATTTCGTTTTTCCTTTCTTAAAATGTGTGTACAATTTTTTGGCACCGTGTGTGTGTGTGTGTGTGTGTGTGTGTGTGTGTGTGTGTGTGTATATACACACATATGAGAATAATCATTTGTTTTCAACAATAGACTTAATGCATATATTCAAAATAAAATAAACATCTACATGGACTGTAGAATAGTTGGCAAAGTCTTTTCTATCTAAGCCGCTTGCCCGATTTCTACCCCTGCCTCCCTCCCTGTGTGAGTGACGTACTGATCCTGTGCTTATCATTCCCATGACGTTGAAAATGTAGTTTTAATACATACATGTAAATTCATGTAAATATTTAAGTATAAGATACGAGTATATGTGTATATATACATATACATATGCCAAGTGTGTATGTATATAGATAGATAGATAGATAGATAGTATATTGGTGCAAATATTTTTTAAATGTATGGTTATTTTTGTTGTGTTTTACTTAAACAAAACAAATGGGTATATGCTAACACTAGCTTTTTAAACTCAATTGCTAAGACACATCTGTGCTGGCATCTCACTGCGGTGTGTTAGCTGTTTTCCATTATGGCATTACATAAACAAGCCGTGACATTACACTACCCGTCTGCCCTGGAGGATTAAAGTGTTTGCACCCTTATGCTGCTCTGGGCATTCTTGTATGTGTCCCCCGATGCATATGTACAAAATGTTCTCTTGAGACATATCTAGGAGGAGAACTGCCACGTTACCCCTTTTTAATGTTTAATTTTACAAGACAATGCTAAATGTCTCCCCCAAACGTTTTACTAACTTAATCTCTGAAAGGCAGTTAGAAGGGGTCCTGTGTGCCAACACTGATGCCATGAGATACTAAACTTTGCCAATCTCTGAGCAATAACGTTGTTTGGTACCTCTTTATGTTTTCATTGGTGTAATGTTTTTCCTCTTTTGTGCCTATTCAGGTCTTCTGTTCATTCTTCTTTTTGGAGCTATCATTTTTCATCTGTAATTTTTTTGTGACAATCTTGATAATAATTCTTTGTCAGTTATAAGTGTTTGAGGTATCTTCACTAAGTATAGATCAGGTTCATAACTTATTTTTCCATTTAAGAGAGCTTTGGATGAATAATTATTAAATACAATTTATCAATACTTTATATCAATATCGATATTTAGGATGTGTTTAATAATGCGAAAAAATACTTCTCTGCTCAAAGTTTAGAGAAATATTAATTTGTATTTTCAACTAAAATTTGTTAGTTTTGCATTTGTCACTTAAGTCCTCAAACAAGCTGGAGATAGTTTTTACATATGATGTGAAATTAATGCCAATTTTATTTTTTCTATGTAAAAACATTTTAATAGATGCATATATTGAATAAATTGTTTTCCCTATTGATCTGACACATCAATCTGTCATACATTAAAATTCCATATATTCTATGCATAGTTTCTTTTATAAAGACTACTTTGGGGTTAATTTATTTGACTCTTCATACTGAATTACTAGAGCTTTAATCATAAATCTTGACATAACATAGGCAAGCTCCATTCCCCCCAGCTCTTTTTTCTCAGAAGTAGTAAGGATATTCTTGTTTACTCATAATTTTAGAAATAGTATCGTAAATCCCACAAAGAAGCCTATTTGTATTTAGCCTCAAATTTCATTAATTCTATAATAAAGTATATTTGACATCATTTTGATATTTAGTGTTTTTGTCCATGAATATGGTATATTTTAAACTTTGCAGGTCATTCCTAAAGTCACAAGTATATTACTTAATTCATTAGAAGTTTTACACTATACTTTATTTGATTTTTTTTAGGACTTTTATATTTATGGTATTAAAAGGGAAATTTTATAGTTGTTTTTCTAAATTTTGTTTATGGATAGTAATTAGATTCTTATTAATTGAACTAGTATTCTATAAAACTTATGTCTTCCTAAATACTCCTTGTATTCCTAAAAATTACTCTGTATTGTCCTTTTTTTTTTTGACGTAAGTAGTTATTTTAAAATAAGTTCTATTTTATTTTGAAGTGTGACTTTAAGTTTTGAAATCAAACAATTAGGGTCCATTTTGCAGTTTTTCAATTTGTGTCTTAAGGCAAGTTTCTTATCCACAGTCTCAAATCCCTGACCTTTAAAATAGTTGTAATT
The DNA here is from genome assembly GCF_057876585.1 of Rhinolophus sinicus. Taxonomy (NCBI): domain Eukaryota; kingdom Metazoa; phylum Chordata; class Mammalia; order Chiroptera; family Rhinolophidae; genus Rhinolophus; species Rhinolophus sinicus. The sequence continues at coordinate 112,110,392 of NC_142504.1, read as the reverse complement.
CCAGTACTTATTTTACAGGCTTGTTGAAAACATGAGATAATATATAGAGAGCATATTGTGTGGCACTGGATATGTAGTGAGGAGCCAATATATGTTAACGAAACTTGTTTTATTAGAAGGATAATGAGAATTAAAGTCTAGGGTGACTCTTGGTACTGCGATGACGGGTGACGCTTCACAGTGAAGGTACCATCATGACGAGGAATGCTAATACAACCAAATGAGCACATACACCTACAATGTGGAAGTCACTTAAAAGGTAGATTATTCAGCAAAAGTAGAAAGGGCAACAACTGACTTCATCTAAGGTGGTAACTAAAATGTAACAGAATCAAAAGTTAGATGTTTCCAACAAGTGCGGTGCACATGAAGGTCTAATCTTATTGAAATGACATTTTCTCTCTATATTAACAAGTTGAAATGTTGCAAGCTTGGTGAGTTGGAGTAGCACATACCTGTCTGCAAGGTGCTCCTTCACCTCGTGGTCCCTAGACGGTATCATGTTTCTGGAAATGCAAGTGTAAGCAACCGACCCTGGCACACTCTGAACAAGCTGAGGTCGTGGCGTTGAACTCCCCTTCTTAGGAAAAATTATCTTCCTCAAGTACTATTAATTGTATTATTCTAACTTAACCATTAAATGTTTTTAAAAGTATTTTCTTCTTTTAAAGAATGTTCCATGGAGTAGGATAGTTTTACTCTCCTCACTCACAATTTTTACTGTCTTCCTCACAATTTTCTTCTCAGCCTGGGTAGAGGATACATGGCATAGAATAGTTTTACTCTCTTCCTCACAATTTCTAGCAACCATATTCCTCTAGGTAAATATTTCAAAATCTTACAGTAATATCCATAATTTTGAAAATCTCAAGCCTCAAGACAAAAATCTTGCCTCTCCTACAGATTATTTTACTACAGTGCCTATGGCACTACAGTAAAATAAAATCAGTAATTTCAATATTTAATAAAACTATAAGGATAATGAAATCTTCCTTACTATGTACAAAGTCAAACTGCTGCTAAAGATGACCCCCAATTCCAGTTCCCTGATCCCTCGGCCAGTATTATAAAGTTAAATCACTTTAAATATTAGAAACAACTTGATAGAGTTAAGTTGCTGCCATTATTTTCCAGGGAGAAAAAACGTTATTTTTCTTCATACACCCATGGAGTAATACCTCTCTATAAACCCTTCTCATCAATTGTTTCTGTCTATGAAATGAACAATTTATTAAAGTCTATCAAAATTGACACCCAAATATGAATTGATTTCTGAGTTTCTAATATATGGACATTTTTAGTAATACCCACATTTTGGAAGCCACAATTTTTACTCGTATACACCTCATAGATTAATTTTATATAAATAGTCCAAGTTTACTTTCTTAGTATAAAACTTCTCCCTTCTCAAACTTGTGCAGGTCTTTGTAGGCCTCACTTTTCTTAGTTTCCTCCTTATATATGTAAATGTTGAAATTAAAAAAAAAAAAGCAGATCTTCTACATTCCTCTAGTTCTATTTTTCCTCATTTGTTAATATATTAGGCTTAGCTTTCATTTTAATCATATTTCACTTGAAGTTATTCAAATCAATAGAGTGATGTCAGCTATTAGATGAATGTTACCAAATTATTTATTAGTGTACAATTATATCCTATATATTACATAAAATATTTCATAAAATTTTAGGCTGAAGATACAGATTGTTTTTTGCTTCTTGTATATAGTCTTAGATATTTTCATTATTTGGGGAGGAGTCAGAATACTCAACATTTATGTCTCATTAAAGATTAATTTTCAGAAATATTACAATCCTATTCTATATGATCAAGGTAAATATTAGAATAAAGTAATGGGCTAATAATGTTTGACTAATATTATTCTAGAACCTCAGATTATTTCACGTTTTCATCTTCTTTCCCAAATATCTTTCCCAAAACAAAACAATACAAAACAAAACACTTATTTGGCATTAGTGTCAGTTCGTAAACGTTTAATTCTTAATAATGTTATCTTTTAAATATTTTTCAATTTATACATTTTCAGTTTTTCTGCCATTTTGGATTTTAATACACCAGTATGGAATATATAATAAATATTTGGAAAGCTTAATCATAGACTATTAGATATTTAAGTAATAGTCTCGTCTAACTATATGAAAAACACCAGAGTTTGAATAGAATATAATACTGAAAATAAATAAAAGTTATTTTAATATAATCAAAATTGGAGTAATCAAAGTATATAAATTTTGTAATGCATCTTGGAGATGTATACCAAAATTCTTAACATTCATATATTTTTATTTATCATGTATTGAAATGTCTGAAAAAACAATCAGAAACATGTACTAACCCTTTTTGTACAAATGTTTTTTATTATGACCATGAAAAAGTCGAGTTGACCTGAATGGTTACTAACAGCATTATATTTAATTTTTGTCCATCACTCTGATAAAACAGTCTGCAGACATTAAAATCTTTATTTAGCTTTTAATAATGCTTTCTGATGTTATTTAACAAAAAATCCTTACAACATTGTAAGTAGTGCATAATATTTCTTATGTAAGATTATAAAGAGACAAAACAAAACCAAACATGCCCAAATACTGGTGGAGGTATTTAGATGGCTTGCTATTTTCTAAATTGGTGGCAAGCTTTTATAAACTTTACAATAAAAAATAAATGAACTTTTAACTTTAAGAGTGGTTTAAGTGCCATGCAAAGTGCTGAAGGTGCAAATAATGATTCAGTCAGTCTCAGAGGGGGCTCAAGGCTTTTGCATTTCACCAAGTTTCTGGGTGACGGTGACGCTGCTGGTCCTTGGAACACACTGAGCAGAAGTCAGCAGCGTTACAAGGCCTGCATGATGGCGCTTCCCTTAGGTTCTCCATCAAGTACTGCTGCTTACCTGTACCAATCTATCCAACTACATTATAGTAGTCACTTTCGGTCTGTATCTCTCACCAGCTATGTAAATGATTCATTTTCTTGAACATCTTTAATGTCCTGACTCACATCTGAGGCCAGACACCATATCTAGTACTGCAACCTGTACCCAAAGAAAGAACACTGATATATATATATATATATATATATATATATATATATATATATATATATATATATATATATATATATTTTTTTTTTTTTTTTTTTTTCCACCAGTTACGTGATTTATGTACGAACTGTCTTGGTCTCTCACTTAAGGGATATTTCTTTTATTCATGTATGTATTTCAAGTGCTTGGAAGAGTGATTGCATGTTAAAAAAAAGAAAGAGAAAGAAAGAAAGAAAGAAAGAAAGAAAGAAAGAAAGAAAGAAAGAAAGAAAGAAAGAAAGAAAGAAAGAAAGAAAGAAAGAAACAGATGCTGCATCAGCTAAGGCAACATGCCCTTCCACTTTTGTTAAAAAATCTTCACCAAAAAAGCAGACATAATTTGTAAAGTTCTATATTATTAGTATCCTAAAACATATATATGCCAGATAAATCCATGTCAGTATTTACTGTGAATACAGAATAATTGCTTTGTCCCTATTGGTATTCTGGTGAGGCCCCAGGGAATCTGGCTAAAATCTATGAAGGTTCCCAAAACTTTGTAATTCAAGAAAAATATATTCAAGACATAACTTATAATCTGATAAAACTGGCAACATGACGAGGTCCCAGCTATAACTTAAGCGTTGGTGATACAGAGACAATGACTTGAACTGAAAAGGAGCTGAGATTTCTGGAAAATATCAATTCCTATCATTGGGGGGAAAAAAAAAGGAAAATGAAATGAAAAGAAAGGCCGGGTAGATGCGGCAGACGACAGCACATAAATTTCATTTTGATTTGTATTATAAATCCATCGCAATCTAACTGGAAACACTTGATAATCAGTTTTGATACAACTTCCCATTAGCCATTGAACAGAACCAATTCCTGTCACAGAAATTGAAGTGACATGTTGAGCGGTGGGCACTCTGGCAAGTCCTTCTGGCCAGTCTGCTGCAGGGCATCTGCTGCCCGGTGTCTGTCATCTTTCCCGCTTGGAATGTGATTAGGCTAATGAGGAATGATGGCACAGAGTCAGTTGAGGTTCCTGCTCACCCATTTCCTAAACCCGGCTCATGTAACCCAACCCAATGCAGCCTTTAGAAGAAATGAGCGGGCATGACAACTTGCCAACTTCAAATAATTAAGAATAATATTTGTACAGCTATTTACCATTGACACTGAAATATTCTAAACAATTTTGTGAAGGATTATACCGCAACATGCTCTTCACCTGGAAAAAAAAATCAGCAAAGTCAGTGCGAACATTTTCCTAAAACTTCTCGGTGATCTCTGATGGAAAGTGGTAGCCTTTTGAGAAATTTGCCAACTATATAGTTTGCTGTACATGATTTCTATTTAGTTTTCAATGTCAGAATCATTTCAAGTCTTTATAATCTCTTACTACTCCCTATGTGGAAATGATTGGATCATTTAAATTTAGTGGCTCCAAGTAATTATTACGTAGATATTCAAAATTAAAATGTGATCTCATTTTGACAGGATATGAAATGTCTTGTAACCCTTGGTGATACGTGTGATTTACCAGAATTATTTGTTTCCTTACTGGCCTTCTTTTTTGTATATATGTCATTGGCTGTCACAAGACTTTCAAGCTTTTGTGAAACTGACTACTAGATTTCTACCAAGTACTTTCCATTTAAAGTAAGTAGCTTTATTGTCTACTGGACAACTGTTAAAATGTTTAAGAAACAGTAAAGAAGCAAGCACTGGATACATGAATTGCTGAAATGAGTTATTGACTTTTGAGGTCTATAAACTCTAATTTTCTAATGAGCTGAGGTAACAATGCAATTGCTGTAGGTATAGGGTTAATACAAGTAATGAGTGTGGCTTAGGTAAATAACTCCATCTGTGAGTTAAATTCTTTAGAACAGAAGGTATAATGTTCGCTTACAATTGAATTGGTTTAATTAGTAATTCTACAAAGAATGACAGAGGTTCAGATTTGAGAGATTCTCTTTTTGATGAAACTATATTTTTGGAAACCTGGAATGAATGGAATGATGACAGTTACATTCCCAATGACTTGAACCAATTATTTCCCAAATTCTTTACTGTCATCTTAGTAACCAAAAACCAGAATAATTTTTCAAGTGGCTATGCTGTAGTGCTAGTGTTTCTTTCCTTTGGGAATACATGTGGGTAACTGTGTGATGAAGCTCAACATTCTTAACCAAAGAAAGTATAAAAACAGGAATAAAAGAATTAGAAAAAATTAATTTGGAGAACTGATACTTTCTGATTAAAATGCTTATGTAAAAACTAGAGTAATAAAGACAAGGTTTTACTGGCATAAGGATACATATTTAAATCAATGGAATAAAACTGTCCAGAGTCCAGAAATAAACTATTACATTTATGATCAATGGGATTTTGGTTTGGGTGCCAATACATTGCAATGGGAAAAGAATAACTTTTTTAACAAATAGTCTTGGGACAACTATAATAGATATCCACAAGCAAAAGATTGAAGCTGAACCTCTGCCTTGCTTCATCTATAAAAATCAACCCAAAATGGACCAGAGATCTAAATATAAGAACTAAAAGTATAAAACACTTAGAGGAAAACAACAGAAGTAAATCTTCATGTCACTGAATCAGGCAATATTCTTTATATACAACACTGAAACCACAAGCAACAAAATAAACAAATTGGACTTCATCAAAATTATTTTTTAAAGCTTTATGCTCCAAATAAACCCGTCAATAAATTGAAAAGACTGTCTACATAATGAGAGAAAATATTTTCAAATCATGTATCTCAGATGGGATTTAGAACACACAAAAGACAAAACTTAAAAAAAAAGTCCCAATTAAAAAATGGGAAGAAGATCTGAATATATACTTCTACCAAGAAAATATACAAGTGGCCAATTAGTACATGAAAACATGATTAGCACCATAAGTCATTAGTGAGATTCAAATGAAAACCACAATGAGATACCACTTCATCCCCATGAGGATGGCAATAATCAAAAGATGGACTCTAACAAGTACTGCTGAGAATGTGGGGAAATTGGAACTCTGACATTGCTTGTGAGAATGTAAAATGGTACAGCCACTTTAAAAACAAGTCTGGCATCCTTAGAAATGTAAGCATGGAGTTCCCATATAATCCAGAAATTCCAAGGGAATTAAAAACATTCTACACAAAAGCTTGTATATGAATGTTCATACTGTGTTTCCCTGAAAATGAGACCTAGCTGGACAATCCGCTCTAATGCATCTTTTGGAGCAAAAATTAACATAAGACTGAGATTATATTATATATTATATTTATTATATTATATTATATATTATATTTATTATATTATATTAATATTATCTTATGTTAATTTTTGCTCCAAAAGATGCATTAGAGCTGATTTTCCTGCTAGGTCTTATTTTCTGGGGAACACGGTAGTAGCTTTACAGCCAAAAAGTGGAAGCAACCCAAATACCAACCAACTGAAGAATGAAGAAAAAATGTGGTATATCCATACAATTGTATATTATTTGGCCATAAAAAGAATGAAATATTGATCCATGATACAATATAGAAGAACCTTGAAAACATTATACTAAGTGAAAGAAGGCAGTCACAAATGGCCCTATCTTCAATGATTCTGTTTATTTGAAATGTCCAAAATAGATAACTCCATAGAGACAGAAAGTAGATTAGTGGTTGTCAAGTGCTGGGGGTAAAAGGAGATTGAGGAATGACTGCTAAGAGTGTATAGTTTCTTTTTGGGAATATGAAAATGCTTTTAAAATTAGATTGTAATTGTTGCGCTAGTCTATGATTTTACTACAAACCACTGAATGAAATCAAACACTTTAACTGGGTGAATTTTACAGTTTATGAATTAGATTTCGATAAGGCTTAAAATAAACAGGGCATGCATTTCAGTTACTATAATATTCATATCTTAAGCCAAATTGAAACCAATTCTTTGTAGACACCCTAAAATTAAGTCAATTGAATATATCCGGTGATTCCAAAGTTCTTAGGATGTTCTCTTAAATAATCACATCACTTGAATCAATATTTCTTTGCTTTATGACTATATAATGAACTTTTAAATGTTCTTTAAAATTGGATGATGAATGGACACTGGTGCCTTAGTAAGTCTAAACAGCATCGGCATTGCTTTAAAATGTATTACCCTAGATAATCTTATATGGTTATTGATATTTATATACAAAGCATCCTATTAAACAGTTTATTCCAGCTCAGAGCTGTTTTCCTGCTCAGTAAATTAGACCAGCATCATGAGCAGTGGAAGTGAAGTGCCTGACATCCTACAATGCTGGTGACTTTTAATTTGTGCCCTGAGGGACTAATACTGAGAATTGGTTCAGGGTACCATAGCAACTGCAGAATCGATACAATGATATATCATGTGGCAAATTTGCAGCTGAGAGAACACTTCAGATTGATGGGTCACCTGGGCAGCAATGTTACCGGTGTTTATGGGGTGGCATCTTGATAAGGAACATTAATTGGTGTTAATTTTATCGAAATCAAAGACAGCTATAGAGTATCTCTTTCCATAGCGTAGAATATTCTCATCAGATGTGTGGCAAAAGGGTGATTAAATTGTAACCAGTGTCTCACAGGGTTTTGATATGGACCTTTACTAAAACTGACTTCAAGTTGCATTAACCTGTGTCATGTGCTAAAGCGTGTGTGCAAAGAATAACAATACCTTGGCTGACATCAAAGAAAGACAAAACATCGTCAAATGATATTAATTTTAATGACAACAGCATTTGTGTTTGATCATCACAAGATGTACATATTTCCACTTGCCTCTTAGAGAAACTGCATAGCAGAGAACACCAATAAAGTACCCAGGGAACAAACAATCTTTCCTTCTGTGTTTTACCCAGTTAACACACAACAGATATCTGCTTTCAGAAGGAAGCTTTTTAGGAGCACTGGGCTTAGGTGCCTCTTTGCCTCTGGATATTGGAATGAATTCCAACATCATGAAACTCAGTGGAAGAAATAAAAGTGGCATTTGTGTCCCAAATTTCAATCTGTTTTCACACATCATGAACCATCTGGCTTAATCTCCAACTAGTACTGAATATGGGTCTAAAAATCCAGTTACTCTTCTTCATCATTTTAACCGAAAGAAAAGGAGATGGCAGAAACATCAGTTAGAGAAATGCAAAGATGAAAGGAGATTACAGTTATAAAACTCTCTTAAAGGAATTTAAACATTAAGAAGAGAATTCAATACAAAATGACTCTATTTTATTTATTATAACTTGATATGGAAACTCGTCCTCAACGCTCTGCATTCTAGCAATTCAGCCCAATTATTAAGCCAGTGACTGCCACACCATAGGCCATTTACAGAGGTGACAATCTACTAGTGAGTCAGAGAAATCTGCTTCCACAAAACACAGGAAACGGCAATTTTGTTAAGAGCCACATGACCGGTCATCATCCACAAAAATGAAATTTTTAAAAAACAGTGAATACTCTCAGTTAATTGATTATAACTAAGGCTCAACCGCTCATTAAAAAAACAATTAGAATTTCCAAATTAGAAAGAGAACCAATGTTATTTCAAAATAAAATTCATGAAAAGAATAAGTAGAAAAGAAACACACAAAAAATCTTCAAAAAGCTGTTCTATAAATAAGCAGATTACGAAAAGTAATACAATAAATACAAACTATGTGAAGGGAAAGCAAGTGATAATTTATGATTGACTAATAAAGCCAAGGATTAAATACTTAATTCCCCACAGAGAAAAGGGAGGACATTATAATTTAATATTTTTTTAAATATAGAAGTGAACCCCTAAGTTTCTAAAAAGGACTTCAATGATGAGAGGGGTAACGCATGACAACAAGAATAAATGTTTCCCTCTACAATACAAGTGGCTGTCTGGAGTACAATTTCCATAATGACAAAAATATATGCAAATTACTTTTCCTGCACCTTCTCCTTCATGAAGATCCTTGGTTCATAGGCCTTCATGTGGGATTCTTCTCTGGGGTAGACCACCGTGTTTCCCCAAAATAAGACCTAGCCGGACAATCAGTTGTAACGCATCTTTTGGAGCAAAAATTAATATAAGACCTGGTATATTATATTATGTTATGTTGTATTGTATTATATTATATTGTATTATATTATATTATATTATATTATATTATAGACTCGGTCTTATAGTAAAATAAGACTGGGTCTTATATTAATTTTTGCTCCAAAAGACGCATTAGAGCTAATGGTCCTGCTAGATCTTATTTTCGGAGAAACACGATATGAGCATAGAACAAAACAAACTAAATCCTTATTTTATTGAATAAGGTTCAAATAGAAAAGCATATAATAAAAAAAAGTATACTCTTCCATTTAAAGAGAAGATACATACTGACTGGTGTATGAATTTTGCATACCTATAAGCATGGCTTTTGGCCACATTGTTAGTTTCAAAGAAACTGAAGGGATGCCAAAAGTGCAATGTTTCTAACAATGTTTCTGAAACAGAAATGGGTCCCTCATTATTTGTTGAATTATATTTAATCTTCTGAGTTCCAAACTTCCTGCATTTGTCTACTATAATTTTAGTAGTGATTTTGTACCTGGACTGATGGCCGTATCTTTCCTGATATCTCTCCACCAGGAAGCTTTAATGTCCTCTGAATAATTTTGATGACTATTATTTGAAATAATCAGCATTTACAGCAGTAACTGAATTGCTTAATATAAGAGAAGAAAGGAATTAACTGCACATTAAGAGAAGTGTTTAAAATATGGTAAAAATATTTAAGTATTTTATTTTACATATTTCCTAGTAAAAATAAGTTTATGATCAACTTAGGTTCTTCCGTATCATCAAGTTAAGCAACTCTGAATAGCAGGAAGGGAATAGTAAATGGAAATGTCATGCTTTACAAAATGTACACAGTATTGAAATATAAAGAAAACATTTCTTTCACTAAATAGTAAGTAGATGAAAGCTGGCAGACTTTTAGTTTAATTTAATTCCAACACATCACTTCCAGTCATAGTGTTAGTGATATTACAAAAGTCAAAGGAGACTTATTAGTGCCGATGGGATAAAGACAGATAACCAATATTTAAAGCACATTCCTTAACATAGAAATCCCATTCTCATCCTCAAACTGAGAAGATAGTAAGCATTCTTTCAGTAGAGCAACATTCAGATTCCAACATTTTAAAATATTTCTCTGCACCTTTCTTTGAACATAATTGTTGCCTACCATCTCAGTCACTGGAACCAACTGTAAACAGTTTTACCTGCCATTTATTTTGTATATCAATACAAAGTCCATATGGTAAAAATGGCCAAAAAAAATCTGAAAATTATTATGAAAGTAATTCTGACCTCACAGACCTCCAGAAAGATTCTCTGGGACCTTCAGAATTGAACACTTCTGGTTTAAAGAATGTTTTCTTAATAGAGTGCATTCCAAGCTGAATGCGCTCATGATATGACTGGTTTACTTTGCATTTGGCTAGAAGTTTCTAGAAACATACCAAAAAACACATTATCTGACATATATCTCCTTCATATAAGTTACATTTAATTCGGAAAGTGCATCATCCAACATGGTAGAGAATGAAGGGCTTCTCATTTAGAATGTCACATAACAATATATGCTGTAAGAGCTACCAGCTTGGAATGCTTCTGTTCATTCTTTTAAGACTATCTGTAAATAGTTTTAGAGATTTATTTTGCTAATATTGCACAAGTTCTAGCACATTTAGCCTCCCAATAAGGAAATATTAGGTAAGTGAATAAACGAAAGCAAACAAACATGCCTTAAATGCATATAAATGAGTCAAGTGAAAAATGGAAGGAAAAATTTGTGAATGCTATTGGCCATCCAACAGGGTAATTACTGCTTTCCTTTACAACACACCCATTTTTTTCCCTCCACACAGGCCAGCACGTGAACCCATTTCATGCAGAGAGGTCAGGGAAAGACCTTGGACATCTATGTGATGCGATAAAGATCATGCAACTCCTTGGAGTTCCTATTTTTCCTACATTTGGGTAAGTGTAATCTCATTTAACTATTAACATCTTAAAATATTTTATATTAAGATGACCAAGGACATTATATTTAATAGAAAGGAAATTGTGATTTAGAAAAAAAGAAACTGTACCCATCAAAGAAATGTTGCATTTCTAAGGGTTACTTGTTCACTCTGTTACTCAAGGAATTTTGTGAAAAACTGCCACCATGATAGGCTACCAGTTACTACTTTTATAAGAAAACTCTACTTACCATATACCTAAATTTAGGAATGTAATTATACTCCTTTTGAATATTTTTATGTAAGCTTTTTTTTCCCCCAAAGACTATATTCTAACAGACAATATGCTGCAAAATATTTAATTTTGTATACTTAGTACTTAAAAGGAAATGCAATTTTGGGGGGTACTATGGATACTGAAATTAAACGCTATAACACTAGAGATGTTTAATTGACTACACATTTAAGAGACTTGTAGCATGTGGGCATTTAAGAGACTTTTAATAGACTTTGTGTAAATGTGAAACGCTCTAGAGAATAAACATTTAAGGGACAGCAAAGAGTTCCCACGTACCCCTGCACCCCCCATCCCCACCTCAGCTACACCAAGTATTTTATTAGCATAGAACGAAGGATAATGGTGACATGAGCAAGGCTGGCAGTCATGAGGGTGGAAATAAGTGGTCACACTTGTGATGTATTAGGAATATAAGACAAAGAAGGTGAAGCTTAATCTTATATGGAGTGAGGGAGGAAGAGACGAGTCAAAATGTCTCCTGAGCAATGGAATAGCTAGAGGAGCAGGTTTAAAGATAAATTTGGGAGTTGTCAGCAGAGAGATGGCATCTAGAGCCACGAGGCTTAACGCCATCCCCATTGGGATGAGTCAGCTTGGTACAGGTAAGTGAAAGGATACTGTGGAGACACTCGCACATGTGGAATTGGAGACGTGAGGAGAAATCAACAAAATTGAGATCAAGAAGGTGAAGGTGAAACCCCAGAAATGCTGATTCTTCTAAGAGCCTGGTGAGTAAATTACTTTCAGAATGGAACTTACTGGCTGTGTCAAATTACTATGATATGTTGAAAAAGATGAACACTCAGAATCGACCGCTGGCCTTAAAAGTGTGGAGTACAGTTGTGACTTTGACAATTTTTCTTTTGGTAAAGAGGTGGTGGTCAGAATACCACTACTGTGATTAGAGAGAGAATGAAGGTTGTGAAGAAGTAAAATTTTGTAATAGGGGCAATGGAATGTGTGCTGAAAGGAAGTTGGTTTATTTTAAACACTTTATATATAAAAATCTTTAAATATACATGTATGTACACACACAGTTTCCCACACTATCCGAATTTAGAGCATTTCTATGAAAACTTTCATAAGCCAAAATGGCGTAAAGCAGAGTAGCCCACTTTCTGAAAGTTCCTGTGTGGGGACTGAGTCCCAGAGAGCAGTTTCCGGGCTCTCGGTCTCACGTGGAAAGGTGCTGGCATCGGTTATTAGATGGCCATCAGCTGTAATCAGATGGCCATTCGCTGTGGTTGGGTTGCCATCAGCTGTTACCAGTTAGCCACTAGCCACTGATATAACTGCTATGGCTACGCTGGCAAGGGGGTTGGTTGGTTGGCAGAGAAGCAGATGGTGGATTGTGGCTAACAAGTGGGGTTAGCAAGTGTGGGTGGAGGACTGCGGATCATGTGGATCCTACTTCCTGTGTCTCGCCCGGCCGCCAGCGAGACTGGGGTGCAGGAAGACCCCTTGTTGGGGTACTGGCAGATGTTTGGATTTGTGTCTCAACCAGCCACCAGCGAGAATATAGTGGTATGACTCCCCTATCTATGGCTCCATTGTTGTTCCTCTTTGGCTTTGCCATAGCCTGCGCTTTTGTGCGGGAGCGGGAGCTGAGGCCCTACATTACATCCTGCTCCACCACTTGGCTTTGAGGAAAGACCTACTTTAGTGGTGTAACAGCTTTGTTTCCCCAGGGAAATTCTCACACGAAAGACCCACATCAGTACCTGTTTTCGCTAACCGCAAGAAATCCAAAGAGGATTCTCACTTTTACAAAGAAAGCAAAGCCAAAAGTTAGACAAGAAAAAGCTCACAAAAGATTGTGGTGTAAGTCATTCCATATAAAGGCCTTAAAACTTCTTGGTTTTACTCACGTCCTATCTCAGCCTACATTTTCTACTCACACACAACTTAAACACGAGTTTTGGCTGAGAAGATGGCTGCATGATGATGGGTTTGGTCTATTCCTAAGTTCTGACGCAGAGCGGAAGTGCTGGACAGTGGAGGTGGCTGGTGAAGTGAAGAGAGAGCAAGGCCATGATACATGATTGTGGGAAATGGTCGCCTTCAAATTATCCATGAACGTGGAATGAGATTATTAGAATGATTTCGATTAGAAATACGGGAACACTGGGTTGCTGGATTTTTACCGTGCTGTTGTGACTATGGTGGCATCATTTTAGACACATCCAAGACAGCTCTACTGAACGCTGGCACTGTAGGGGCATAGTTGGAGCTGGTCCTTGCTCATCTATTGTAGTTAGGGTGTCAGACAATAAATAATTAAAACAAACACGTAATTACAAATGGCCCTCATGCAACTGGAAGGAAAAGAAACAGGGCAAATTGTTTCTAGGAACCCTGTGAATATGACCATCTTGACATTTAGTTACGTTTAAGTACATCTATTTGTGTTTGAATACCCTCTGCTACGATAAAAACCACTTAAGAACACAAATACTAAATATTAAATGAACTGGGAGGTTTTGACAGTTTCGTTCATATCCTGGGTCTGTGCTTAATGCCTGTCTCTGGGTGAACTTGCAGCTGGCCTCTTTCTTTGTTATTTCTTTCTAATTTTACCTGAAACACTTACCACATCTTTTTCATAGATAAATGTGAACTTCAGTTCTTAAAATTAGCAGGGTGTAAATTAATGAGATTTTACCAAAATACATTTAGGTCTAGGAAAGGATTTCTGCGTCCTTCCAAATAAAGACTTGTTTAAAAATCAGCTAATTTAGATAATTAATGTTCTGTGGGTTTAAGCAAAGTGTCTCTCACATTCATCATTGCTGATGATATCAGACTTTTGCAAAGATTCACCTTTTTGACACCAGAATGCATTACAATGTGAGGCCAGAATTAGCTAAGCTGAACAAATAAGGTGATAATTGCTAAGTGTAAAGCCATACTAGCAATGCATTTAGCAAAACACTGAGTTTCCATGTGAACTTACAGCACCCACGAGTATCTTATTCTTTCTGTTTAAGTGATTTTCCATCTCTTGAAATTCTATCAAAAGTAGAAGGCTTATATTAATTTTGCATATTACAATTCTAACAGGTACCAATTATAATGGGGTTCTCAGTGGCTAGCCATTGTATTTTCTACTGGTAAAATCTGTTATCACAAATGTGTGTTCAGTGGAGACCAAAATTATGGATTTGAAACGTAATGGTGGTAGCCTTTTCTCATTAGACCAGTGCTTCTGACATTTGACTGAGCATTAGAATCATCTGAGAAGCTTTTAAATGATACTCATATACAGGCCCCATCCATACAAATTGACTCGAATTCTGGAGATGAGACTTACATATGAGTATTTTAAAATCTTCCAAAGTGTTTCTATATGCAGCTTGGTTAGAAAATCATTGCTTTAGACGTTAACTGGGAATATATGTTATCTATCTTTATTAATCTTATATCTAGAATTGTACTTAGCACCTAAATCAATAAACACTAGTTTAATGAAGAAATCTATGAATTACTTAAAGCATAAATGTCATCTAAAAGGTAGCGATTCTTCTCCTTGCCATAGACCTTTTATTTTGCAATTACTATGAGCTAACTCTCATCCTCTGTAGCCTGGTTTGTGAATTATACGCATTACAGGCTAGGCACTACTTTACCCCTGATTTACATTTCTTTTAACACAAAACTATTCACAATTTTGAAAGTCCACGTATTTATAGAAGCTATTACTAAAAAATAGAGAAAAGTCAAGAGTAAGCATAGAAAATGGGTAATACTGTACATATGAAAAGATATATTATATTCATATCCTTTAACCAAAGAATTCCACTGACAAAACTTTTTTTTCCCAATAAGAAAAGTGGTCTCTACATAAAAGTAGTCATAGTAGAGTCATATTGGGAAAATAAAATCCAAATGACTTTCAATGAGGGAGGATTAATTGATTAAATAAATTTACATCCAAGGAATCAAATAGTACTGCATCACAACATGAAAACTGGTTATATTGACAAAGCAGAGTACATTATTTGCAAACAATGATGGCAATTATGCATAAAAGTACCTAAGTGTTGGAAGTTAATATATTGAAGTAATATAATACCACGGTGCGGTGATAGTTGAATTTTTCCCTTTATTTTTCCTTCTTTATGTGATGTGATATTGTTTCACAAAATTTAAAAGATTCTTTGGCAAAGCTTATCTCATTCTGTCCTTTAGCCTTCCCAAAACTAGTGCTACAGAGCAGAACACCCATTACACATTACTAAGACTAGTAATAGTGTATATTATACACCTTACTTCTACAGACATAAACTTGTGAGCTCAGTTTGCATCTGTTCTAACAACTTTGCTTATTGCATTATATTATTTACTAGACATATTTATTAAAGTGGTCAGTTATTTTGGTATTTAAATGTGGGTACATGAGTATATGTAATGGGTCCTGCACCATGGTATTTGTTTCAATTAAATTTTGTCATTATATGTGATATACAAGATGTGACTATTTTAAATTTAAAAAATCTACTATAGTAAAAAACATTTTGAATTTGTTTGTTACTACAGGAACACTTAATGGTCTATGATGGTCATTAAAACAACAACAAAAATTTAAATTACATGAAATTGGCTCCAGTGCCAAAAGTAGATGGTAAGGAAACTTACTGGAGGTTGGAATGATGGCACCCCATTTGATGGAGTCTTGAAACATCTGGCACATTAGTTTCCCACAATACCCTGGGAGACAGATAACGTACAGAAAGAGGTTGTGGTTTGTAGGAGAAGAGGTATGTAGCTGGTATTTCCTGCTTGCTATTGGTGCATTTGACAAGTATATAAAAGAAAGATAACTCAAAAGAATAGTCGAGTTTTCGAAGCGATATGAAAGGTATTACAGACATTTAAGCAGTACTGTGAGTTCTAGGGTCTGATTTTCATTTTCAAATGGTAAAATATAAAACTAAGAATACCTTTGAACACTAACGGTCAATTAAAGCTGAGCTTTCTGGCAAGGACCGCATCTATGGTGTGGCCATCAAGCCTGTTAAAAGTTCTGCATCTGTTAAGGTCTTTCCCTGTAAATTCTTTAAGCTAAATAAAATGGCACCAGGGAGAAGAAAATGAGATTGTGCGCCTACCAGAATACCTTATAAATTCAAGGGAATGCACATAACGCAGACAGTGGAATGTCTCCAAAAGAATTGTAGATATGACAGTAGACCTGTGGAATTTACTGGAATCAAATAGAAAAAAAAGACTTCTACGTTTTTGTGAAAATTACAGGTGGCATAAAAGAGACTGGTTTCTCAAGATTGGAAATAGTCTTTCATTCCTCCATATGTGCCCATGGCAGGGAGGTGACTGAACACGCTCTCAGCCTCCTGAGAGGGAATCTCCACTGCCATATTCAAATATGGCTATGGTATGTAATAATCATATAATAAAGGACCTCCTGGAGAGGAGAACCAAGGACCACAGGAAACTACAGAACAGACAGCTATTTTCAGGGAGCAGAACCTGGGCCAAATAAAGAAGCATTTTCCACGGGCAGAATAGGAACCCCTTGCAACATCTGCCAAGTTAGATTTCATAAATATTTTGTATTTATTCCTTCCTTTTCTTCAATATATTTTTTGTCAATTGCAGTTGACATATAATATTATTAGGTTCCCTGAGCAGACAGAACCAGTTTAGTCACACAAACAAAGCTTAATTTAGCTTATTTTCCAAGACTAACTTAATCTTGGTCATTTCTTGCTTATGTGAGATCATGGACAGAACTTGAACTATTTCCTAAGGTCAATATGATGTAACCACTAAAAATTCTAACATTGTAACCAATCACTATAAAGAATAAACAGCCCCCCCCCCCCCTCTAGAAGCTGCTTTATAACTGTAAACTCCTGAGCCTCATTCCATGTTGGCTTTGAGTACCCCTGGTTGACAAACTATGTTTTTGGTGCACGCATGATAAATTTTTACAAATTCCTACCTCAGTGATTCATTGGTTCTACTTTGGCTATTTCTGAAACTTTGATAGAAGCTGTAGGACATGCATTAAAAAATACACTGTTTGCACCACAGAAGTGAGCACATTCATTGTCTATGTAACATTTTTCTCTTCCCTGACAGTCATAATTTTTTATTAGTGTTTAAAATGGATCCCAATTAATGGTATATGCGAATAAAGGAGGGACTTGTTTCCTATATGCTATAAAACATTATTTTGAAGTTGTCTAGCATAGGTTGCCTTATAAGGTACCTTGTCTTCTTTTTGGCTGAGCCTCTGTTTTAGTTCTTCTACTCGGAATCTCAGTTTCTTTACTTCGCCTTCATTTGGATCCCCGCGGTTGTTTGCATGAGTCTGCTCTGTTTTCGCCTGGCACTGTCTGCTTAGTTCATGGTGGGCATTTTGAAGGCCCAACAGTTCCTTTCAAAAGAACACAAGGATTCCATTGTTTATAATTTACCGTGATAAAGTCAGACGAGTAGCGACTTCTTTTGACAAAGGAGAAAAGCATTTCAGGAAGAATTCAGACGATGGCTCTCTTCATCTGGAACGCACGCATTTCTGCAATTAACTGTTATGATTATCAGACAACTATAAATGAAGATGAATTTGTACATGGCTAAAACACAATGCAAACTCTTTGTGTTCTTAAGTGAATGATCCATTTTGCATGTTATGGAAATTTAAGTTTGATGTATGTTTTCCAAAAGAGGACATCACATCTCCATAAATGCAGAATATAATAATACTAAGTGCAAGAAGAGCTGTTCATCTGCTAAATCAGCAGAAGGATTAAGAGTTAGCAGACTGTCTGCTTTTAATTATTCTTCTAAGAGAAAGGTTTTGTGTTGCTGTGGTCATGTTATTCCTGACACCCTTCTGAGAGCATGTGGATGCAGCACAGAGACTTGGAGTGAGCGGCCTGTCCTGTGCAGAAGCAGATTTATCATGAAGTGATTGGCTCTTGAATCCATCTTGTTATAATTAACACCATACAAGATATGAATTAACAGGCTACATTAATTGGTCTCAGATTATTAATGTTGCTTCTCATTTTTAGTTAAAATTTTCTGTACGAATTAACTGTACTGTCATTGTAGAAAGCATCTTTATTAAAACTATAAAGAAAAACACTTCTAGTTCCTCATAATAATACTTTAAAAAAAATCCAAGGATATTTAATTTCCTGAAAAATACAAATCAAAACCACAATGAGAAATCACCCCACACCTGTCAGAGTGACTATTATCAAAAAGATCAGAAATAGCAAGTATTGGCGAGGGTGTGGAGAAAAGGGAACCCTTATGCACTGATGTGGGAATGTAAATCGGTGCAGCCATTATGGAAAAGAGTATGTTCTTCAAAAAATGAAACTAGAACTACCACATGATCCAGCAATTCCACTTGTGGGTATTTATCCAAAGGAAATGAAAACACTAACTCGAAAAGATATCTGCACCCCATGTTCATTGCCAAGATATGGAAACAACCTGAATGTCCACTGATGGATGAATGAGTAAAGAAATTGTGATAGATTATATATATATATATATATATATATATATATATATATATATATATATACACACACACACAGTGGAATATTCAGCCATAAAAAAAAATCTGCCATTTGTATGATCTCACTTATATGTGGAATATAAAAACAGAAAACATTTCATAAAGAAAATAGATGGTGGTTACTAGAGGTTGGGGGTAGAGAATAGGGGTGAAATGGGTGAAGATGACCAAAAGTACAAACTTTCAGTTATAAAATAAATAAATTCTGGGGTTATAATCTACAGTATGGTGACTGTAGTTAATAATACAGTATTATATATTGAAAGTTGTTAAGAGAGTCGATCTTAAAAGTTCTCATCACAAGAAAATAAAATTGTAACTGTGTGGTGATGGATGTTAACTAGACTTATTGTGGAGACCATTTCACAAAATATACAAATGTTGAATCATTATGTCATTCGCCTGAAACTAATATAATGTTATACGTCAATGATTAAAAAAAAAAAAAAAAAAAAAGACTAAGCATAAAGGATTGACCAACAGGGCCACAGGAAAGGAGGCTATTGTGATGAGTCAGGTGAAAGTCAAGGGCCTGGCTAAGGAAGTAGCAGCAGAGAACAGAGGTAGTGACCCAGTCAAAGCTATTAAGGGTTAAGAACCCACAGAATTTCTCCATTGGTAGGATGGGGATGGTAAGAAAAGGGATGCAGTTAAGAACAACCCATATTTCTGCTTCAGCCCTGAGTGGTGGTGGAGTCCTTCACCAAATTAGGACGTACCGGAAGAGGAGGGGCTTGGAAGAGGAGACACATTCAGTTTGCAAAAGCTGAGATGTATGTGCTTGTGGAACACCAGGGACAACTCAGTAAGTCACGGAATATTCTAGTCTGTACTGGCTAGGCAGAGAGAAACATGGAAGAACTCGGGTTAGAGGTGAAGTTTGCAGTTTACAGTTATAAAAGTCAGTAAAATTCCACTGAAAAGTAAAAAGAATTGAGGTTACGATCCCAAGATCACCAACCTCAAAGGAATTGAAAGAGAAAAATGAATCCACACTGTTCAAAGGCAGGGCTGCTCCAGAGACGGGAGAACAACAGAGTACTGTGAAATATAACAAGAAATTTAAGAAAATGGAATATAATAAGAAATTCAAGAAAGAAGAAATGACTGACAGTATGAAATGCTTAAGTGAAGTGAAAAGAATCAAAATAGATCTGTTAAATTTAACATTTAGATCATTGTTGCTCTAACCAAAACACTTCAGTGGTTGAGCACAGACAAAGATTAGAGTCCAGTGAGTTGAGAAATATATAGAAAGGAAATAGAGACAAAGAGCATAGGCATTTATTTTAATTCCAGAAGGTTGACTGTAAAGAAAGAGAAAGACACACAAATAACCAGGTAACACAAACTTAAGGAATGAGAGAGACACAATTGTGTTTCTAATGGAGAGAATTACACTTTATCTTGTATCATGGATTTTAAAAAAATGCACATAATCTCTGACCCAGACATTCTATTTCCGAATACACATGCAATTGTGCAAAATGCTGTATATATACGGGGTATTCACTGTAGTGTTTTTTTTTTGTTGTTGTTGATAGGGAATGATTGGATACTAATCTATCATAGGGAGTTAAGTAAAGAACTATTACCATTAAGTATAATACGGCAGCCTTTCTGTATATTGTTATGATAGCTCCACAATATTCTATTAAGTAAAGGAAAATGCAAGAGTGTGAAGCATGTGTTACTATAGGAAAAAAGCTGATGTATAGTGAATTTTAATAAGATATCATTAGTGACCAGCAAGCTCATGGCCTTTGTGAAACTCATAATTCCAACCAGAACACGTAGACATGCTGGGGCGGAGAGAGGGGTGTGGAATGGAGGGCAGGACCCGGTGAGAAGCTGCTGGCCACCACTCTTCTCTCAGGAAGCCAGGGGGTCTCCAATGCGGACCACCACCGCCCCCACCATCCAAAGAATGCACCTCCCAATATCCTTTGACAATGTGAGTGTCAAGAAACTAGGACTTCCCTGGAATCTTGCAGCTGCCCTGCAAACCCCAGCCCCCCAAAGGAGTCAGAATCACAACCACGGTGTTTAAATCTGAAGAATGATGAAGGGAAGCTGGGAACTAGGAGATTTGGCTGGGCAGGCTTGCCGCGGATCCTTCAATGTCCTGACAGCAACATGCGAGCTCATGCCCTCACTGCAGTGTTTTACAGAATTACATCACAAATCACATTTAGAAATGTGAACATATTTTTCATTTCTTCTCTTCAGGATACAGTTTTTCAAAGATGAAGATATATACCTTATTCTTTTACAGAGAAATTAATAGGGAACGGAATTCTATTATTTGGAATGACAATGGAGCATTTAATTAAAGATTTTCTTGATCTGTCACATAAAAATAATTTGCCACCAAAAAAAAAAAAAAGCAGAACTTATTGAAAGAGTTGTAACAAATTTGCAAATTTCTTAGGAATTATGCACCTAGTTAGAACTATTTAAACACATTTTTCTTTTTTAAATTTTGTTTTATTAAATTTATTGGGGTGACAATTGTTAGTAAAATTACATAGATTTCAGGTGTACCATTCTGTATTACATCATCTATAAATCCCATTGTGTGTTCATCACCCAGAGTCAGTTCTCCTTCCATCACCATATATTCGATCCCCCTTACCCTCATCTCCCGCCCCCCACTCTCCGCCCCCCTTACCCTCTGGCAACCACTAAACTATTGTCTGTGTCTATGAGTTTCTGTTTCTCATTTGTTTGTCTTGTTCTTTTGTTGTTTTTGGTTTATATACCACATATCAGTGAAATCACATGGTTCTCTGCTTTTTCTGTCTGACTTGTTTCGCTCAGCATTACTCTCTCAAGATCCATCTATGTTGTCACAAATGTTCCTATATCATCTTTTCTTACCGCCGAATAGTATTCCATTGTGTATATATACCACAACTTCTTTATCCATTCATCTATCGAAGGACATTTTGGTTGTTTCCATGTCTTGGCCACCGTAAACAAAGCTGCAATGAACATTGGAGCACACGTGTCTTTATCTCTAAATGTTTTCAGATTTTTTGGGTAGATACCCAGGAGAGGGATTGCTGGGTCATATGGCAATTCTATTCGTAATTCTTTGAGGAACCTCCACACTGCCTTCCATAACGGCTGCACCAGTCTGCATTCCCACCAACAGTGTATGAGGGTTCCTTTTTCTCCACAGCCTCTCCAACATTTGTTATTATTTGTCTTGTTGATGATAGCCATTCTGACTTATTTAAACACATTTTTGATTTAGCAAAATTACTTCTCTGAAGGTCAGCGCTTAGTCAGTAGGCATGTACAATTCTCTTAGACTGGTTTAAATGGAGTTAAGTAAAAACAACCATTGAGGTGTATATATAGAAAGACAGACAGACAGACAGAAAAGAGGGAGGTAGGAAGGAAGGAAACCTTGTGTCACCCTTGTAGGTAGACCCCTAGCATTCTTGCTCTACTGCTTGACCAATTGCTCTGGGAAGGTCGCCTTATTCTCAGGCCCAGGAGTTGGATACCGTGTTTCCCTGAAAATAAGACCTAGCTGGACCAGTTCTAATGTGTCTTTTAGAGCAAAAATTAATATAAGACCTGGTATATTATATTACATTAATTATGCTGTATTATATTATATTACATTATATTATACTATACTATATCATATTATATTATTTAAGACCCGGTCTTATATTATAGTAAAATAAGACCGGGTCTTATATCAATTTTTGCTCCAAAAGATGCATTAGATCTGATGGTCTGGCTAGGTCTTATTTTCGAGGAAACACGGTATGTATTAGTCAAAGTCTGTTCTCAGCGCATGGTTGCCAAGACTTCAGCAGCACCTGGGAACTCCATCCAAGACCTACTTGGGGCCCAGCAACGTTGGGTTTAAGAAGCTTTCCTAATGTCTCTGATTCAGCATAAAATTTGAGGACCACTAGTATATGCCAAGTGTAGTAAGCTTTACTCTTGCCAGTAACTGTCGTTTAAGAAAGTAGAAGGGAACCAAACTGATCAATGAAATATGAGAAGTCTCCCTGAGTGGGAAGAGATGGTCTAGAATTTTTTTTTTAGCGCTTAAAAATACACAAGGAATATATATGCTGGCGGGTACGGGGTGAGGGTGGCACAACATTCTGGGCCAGTTGGGGCGTCCTGTTTACAGCTGAGGTTTGCTAACCTGGCCTGGCCATGTTTTGTTACTTGAGAAAATATATCATATTTTATCTATATATAGCCAAACATTTTAATTATGTTCACAGGACACCTTTACTTTCTAGAAAGTCTAATAAAGGTGAAAACTGGGTATCACTTTAGGAGAAAAAATATTTTATCAATACAAAGATTTTTCTTTTTTTAATCAGTTTGGAGTGAAAGGAATTAGCCAAATACCTACTATACACTAAATTCTTCACACACCTACTCTCTACTGTTTTTTCTATCTTCCCGATTCAGTCTCCGTTTACACAAATTGCTTATGGCCAACCTAGCTACACTTTTCATTTTATCAGAACAATATACCATGGCTGGCTTTAATCTTCTTTTCAGGCATTATCTTCCAAGGCTTCACAAATTCTTTAACGTTTTAATTCATTAACTCACCACCACCCCCATTTTACTCTCTGGAGAGAGATGGGTTTCTTCTTTAATTCTCAAAAACACATGGTACTTCAGATTACCTGTCAGTGTATAATCCTCCGTAAATCAAAAGCTATACAACCTGACAGTACACACGACTCACAGTCCTTTTATAAGTGGCTATGAATAATATTGGGTCTCGATATAGAAAATAAACATATACAATGTTTATATACAAATATTTTTGATAGGATAATGTTAGTTTCTCAAATAGACTGATTCTCTAATGATGTATAGGATTTGACAGCAGGCTTTACATTTGTATATGGCTGATAAACTCATGTATTAGTTCATGCTCTTCTAAGTAAGGATATTGCTTTCTACCTAGAATTAATTTTTTTAGCTGCTACATAAAGTATTGAGACTTAAACGATTTTGATTGTAGGAAGCTGAAGGGACTAAAATACATTTTCTTATAACTTAAAGTGATACAATGAGAGGCTGGTAAAAATGAATCAAATAAGTTTATGTGTATCTATTTGAAGGAAAAGCAAAATGGCATACAGGAAATATTAAAGTATTATAATACATGTTATTTCTTAACTTCAATCTTTTGCAATTATCATTCAGGTCCTAGTTTAAATATAATTTCTTCTGAGATGCTTTCTTGATTAACCAAATGTAAACAATGATTCATAGTATTATTTTAAAATTATCTTTCATCTGACTTTTTCATTTCCTTCATAGCCTTTATCACAGGTTGAAATTTATACCTATTTATGCATTTAAGGTTCTATTTTCCTACGAGGCAGTCAGTAGACAATGAATGCACCTATATATGAAAAGTAAAAGCAATTTAAAATTGTGTGGGGATGTGAAAATTAACCTAACTAGTTGTCAGGTCTGTAGGAAATTGGACCTCTAATTGTAGAATTTGGGAAATAATACTGAAAATACTGTAAAGACCTTAGAAAGATAGTCAAACCTGTTACTAACAGAAAAGATGTGACCTCGATTTACCTATAAAACATGTGTGTGTGTACACACATGTTTAATTTGCAAGCACCAAATACATCAAACAATTTTTCTAAGGATGATCACTTTTCCAATTTGCCAACACATCATTTAATATTATTTTCTAAAATATTATTAGGTTTTTAAACTAAACTTACCCTTCTTAAATTTTAATTCTATCAATTTTTAATTATCTTAAGTTTAGGATTAACTAAAAAAAAGATTAAAATCCATGACTGTCCACAATTACTTGAAATATGTATTTTTTCCCAGTGTTTAAAATATAAGTAACATTTTAAATACATTTTTAGGGGTAGAAAATTGATAGGATTTTTCAAATGACAAATAAAAAGAATAATCGTGTTGTTTAAAATATGTCCTTTGTGTACACATCACTTACATCATCATAAATTGTTGAATTACTACTAAATGATAAGAGCATAAGATTTATTTATTCTTATATATCAACTGCTATTTATTTTTATTTTGTTCTGGTTAATCTGATAGATCTAAAATACTATCTTCGTGAAAATATATGTGGAGACATGCTTGGGGGAATATTACTTCATATATTTTTTATGGACAGACTTTTATTAGAAAGTAAAAGACAAAGATAACATTGAACGCAAGATGACATGAAGGTGACATATCGGAGGGAGGAAGGCATGGGCATGTGGGAGAGCTTTTAACAAAGTGAAAAATGGAGCGTTAAGTATGGAGGAATGGGTGGGGGAGGAGCAAGGTGATATGGGCAGACTGGGTAAAGATCTTAAAGTCCTGGTATACAGAGATTGAAATTCTAAGTTTTGTTTTAAATGGTGGAAGAGGGGCATGGAAAGTAAAGGAAAACATTGATCAAGAGAGTGAAAGATAGAGTTTCTAAAAGGAAAAGTAACTTCTGTCTCACTTGAATGACAGAAATAGAGAAACCAATAAGGAGAAGATTACAATGAGGCTGAATCAGTTAATATCTTTCCTGCAACTAACAGGAAACAAAACAAAACAAGAACACGTTTCACCTTACATAAAAAAATCCTGGAAGTGACTTCATTAGTTGGTTAATTTAGCAGTTCGAGAACTTCATCAGGGACTGGGCTCTTTCCATATTTCTGCCTTGCAAACTTTGGTAGCCTGTATTGTTTTTCACAAATGTTTGATGCTCCTCTCTAAAAGGGTGATTATGCATCCCCCTGACAAACTAAGGTATGGCCATGTGACTTTCTTTGGGCAATGTAATTAAGTAGAAGGGATGTTGGTTACCTTCGGGCATTTGAAGTGCACTGTTCACTATGCCTTCTTTTTTATGCCTCTGCAATTGTGTTGAAATGAACCCTTTGTACCATTGGGTTCCTGAGTCACTGTGTCATTGGATGGACATGTAGAGTGAACAAGAAATAAACTGTGTTCTTTGAAGCCACTGTGATTTTTCAGGCATATTGTTACTGTAGCATAACCCAGCCTGTTCTAAATGATATACTCTTCTTAGTGTGTGGGTTTTTCTTGAGCTAGAAATCACATGTAGTTATGATAACATCAAGAGGGAAAGGGGAATTCCCTTCTTGTAGGATCTTCTCAACAGTGAAAAAAAGAATTCTAGTATCTTCCCAGAATTCCATTTCACGTTTAAATGGCTAAAATTGTGCCATGTGTTAATGCTTACACCCATCACTGATCAAAAAAGGTAAGCCTACATGACTGGATTAGCTTAAATAGATTCAGGTTATGGGGCTGAAGATAGACCCCCGCCCCCGCCCCCACAGATGAAGGTCAGCAAAGTAAGGTGAAGGGAGAATACATGAAAAATTCGAGTTCCATCAAGAAAGGGACACTGAACAAGGGGACAGACACTGAGAAACCAAGATTGCCTGCTATTCAAAGTACCATTTCTTCATATTTCCTGCCTTCCTTCTTTCATTCCTCCCCTCTATTTCATTCATTCATTGAACAAATATTTGTTAACAAACGTCTATGGACTTGATACTCTAAGCACCAAGGGCATAGATATAAAATCAACCTGCAGTATTGTTTGCAGAGAAAAAAATTAAACCTGGAGAAAGTAGGTACCCATCTTGGAAAAGACTGTGTTAGAGGCATGCTCAAGGGGAGATATATAAAGCAGCTAACAGCATGGAGGAAAGGAAGCAATATTTCCAAGACAAAGGAACAATGAATCTGAAATTCGATGGTTCAGTAAAAATTACTATATGAGGAAGAGAGATTGAGAGAAAGTCTCTCCAGGCAAAAGTATGAGCATATGTGAAGGCCAGAAGTGACGGAGATTGTGGTATATTGTGGAGAGGATTGGACAGTAGAGAGAGAGGGAGAGAGAGGGACAGCGAGCTTGGTATACATAATCATGAACGTATTTAATAATAAAACACTCAAATGAAGTAGAAAGGATTAGTGTCCAAATAAACTATTGAATATATACATATCACCAGACATTATGGAGATTGTTCAGCATAAGAAAAGCATTAACATGGAGATACAGCAATTCTAGTTATATAAAAATAAGTATTGTGCTTTATTCACAAACAACCAATCACAAATTTAAATATCAAATTTAATATCATAGGTTCTCAGACTACGGAAATAGGGCCAGAAACAAGGATTTGCAGTAGAATAAGGATAATTCTCTTGTTTCAGTCCTAATGTAGTAATGTGTTTATTTTATGATCACCTTATGTGCACAATGGGACTTTACCATGTGTAATAACTAGGAGCTATTGATATCGCAAACTGAAGTGAGAGAACAAATGGGAAGACGACACTGGGCATGTCTAGAACAGTTTACTCCAGGGCAGTGACTCAGCATCTGTGTTTAATGCTGCTCTCTGGGAACAAGGCATTGGCTTAGACATCTACTGATAACGTGAGACCACTAATAGAACACTTACTAACATTACCTGGATAGGCCATGCTAGCTTAGGGTCAATGCAGCTCAAATTGAACAATAGATTTCAGCATTTCACCCCAGGAGAATTGACATCCATGATAGTAAAGATTTGTTCCTACTGTATTAACTATAGTAAATAATAGCACCTCCCTCCAAGGACTGTTGTATATATGTATATGTGTGTGTGTGTGTGTGTGTGTGTGTGTGTGTGTGTGTGTGTATATATATATATATATATATATATCATACGATATATACATATATATATGTGTGTGTGTGTTTTATTCATAGCTGCTGCTTATTATTATCACAAGAATATACTGTCCTCACTATACTCTAATCACTGGCTGCACATGGAAGAACATGGAGGAACATGCACAGTAAGCAGTCAATGTATTAATGTCTGTTTAAGTTCTGTAGTGAGTAAATAGAATGTCATTCCACGTATTACATTTTTACTGTTCCCAAAACGTATGTACCATATCAATAGTAAAATAATACATACTCTTTGTCTCCAACCTTAAACAATCTACCTGTTAAAGTGATTTTAAAAACCACCTTTGCCCTTGTGCAGCATTCTGATACACTACAAGTTGCTGGTGGTTAGTGTGAACTAAACAGTCACTGTTTCTACCCTCATAGATGAAGTTTTAGATGTAGGCAACTGAACAACTAATAGGAACAGAGTTTAGTCAGTGCAAGAATATGTGTGATAGGGGCACATTTGAAGGTAACACAAGACAAAAATGAAAGATTTGAAAAGACTTAGATATTAACTAATTGTAAAAGTCAAGGACTTTGCATAAAAAAGAAAGAAAGAAAAATAAACAAAAAAACAAACAGAAACCTTTTTGATTCTATGACCAATTTAAGATATAGCATATCTCTAGTCCCCTTCAAAGTAAAACTTTCTGACAGAATTTTCTGTAGTTGTTTTATCCACGACTCCATCCTCAATTATTTATTTAATTCTATTCATTAGTACTTATTCATGTGATTCCAGAAAACTAGTCTTCTTTCTCAAGGTCACTAATGACCTCTAGAAAGTCAAACACATCACTCACCTACCATATCTCTACCCCAATTGAACTCTCAACAGGGTTCTCTATTTTATAAGGATTATGATCACACACACACACACACACACACACACACACACACAATTCAATTGAATACTGAGGTCTAGAGTTGCATACCCAACTATCTACTTGATATCTACATTTGGATGTCTAATAGACATTATAAATGTAACAAGATTTATTGCACTAATAATTCCAATGACATAGAAAACTTAAACAATGCTTTTCGCTACAAATGCATACAAATATCATTACAACCTGAGAAAGTAAGAAATAGGACAAAGATATAAGCCCTAACATGTAGTGCTTATGTTTTAATGTTCATGTTAGTTCAGTAGATGTGATATTACACCCAAGTGAAAAAGCAAGCTTGCTTCTTCCCATGACAGAGTATAAACAAATTACTCTCACAAAAAAAAAAAAAAAAAAAAAAAAAAAATCACAACTCAAAGACTGGCAAGCCCTGCTATAGAGGAGCTAGGTAACCACCAAGTTGCAAGCTCAACCTAATTGCCAAGTGAAACCTTTGGAATACATGGAACAAACAAACTCCAAATGACTCAAGAGCCTGGAGTTCATGGGCCCACAGAAAAATCAATCTAAGGGCAAAACTAGCTCAAAAACAAAGTTTCAAACCATAACAAGTAATGATTCAATGTGAAGGGGAATAAACAAAAATAGGAAAAGTAGCATCCCAAGAATTTGAGCTACAGAAATCTGAAAATGCTATAAAACAATCATATCATTAAAAGATTAAAGGAACATAAATTATAAGAAAATAACAATACACTGAGACAACAGAAAGCAGATTTGGAAAAGAACCAAGTAGAACTTCTTGAAAAGCCAAATGCAGTTCTAGAAATTAAAAGTTCAACGGATGGATTAAATAGGTTAGACGTTATTGAGGAGGAAACTAATGAACTAAACAACAGATCAGAATTAGATTATATGAAATACAGCAAAGAATTACGAAAAGACTCCAACTATGATAAAGGATTAAAAGACAGATACTGAAGTCCAGGCTTGCATATACACTGTCTACTTGACACGTACACTAGAATATTACTTCACTTCACAAGTCCACAATGACCAGCCCTGAAGTGCAGCCATCACTTTCACCCACATTCCTTTGGCCACGACTTATACATATGGTCACCAATAAGTGAATGGTGACTGGGAAAGCCACACACATATGTGCCCAGGAAGAAGAGGAAGTAGATTCCTCATGTACCCATCTCTGCCAAAAGAACAGCTAAATTCAAACAGTGTGTGTGTGTGTGTGTGTGTGTGTGTGTGTGTGTGTGTGTATTCATGTATATGTATATGAGGTGTGATAAAAAAATACGGTGAATGTTTAAATTAAAATAATATATTACAGTAAAAGACACATTGCTATTAATCTCCCTCAAAATATTCCCCCTCACTTTGAACACACTTATCCCATCGTTCTTGCCACTTTCTGAAGCAGTTCTGGAAGTCCTCTTTTGTGAGCCCCTCTACTTCATCCTCCATCAGGACAATACTGCATGTCACACATTGCTTCTGGTATATGGCAATTTCTGTCAAATAAAAACATTATGGTGTGTCCTCATCCACCTAGTCACTGTATCTGGCACTGTGCGAGTTCTAGCTCTTCCCCAAAGTTAAAATGACCATGAAAGGTAAACGTTTTGAATTGATTCAGGACATCAAGGCAGCCACGACAGCACAACTAAAGACACTCATGAAAGAGGACTTCCAGAACTGCTTCAGAAAGTGGCAAGAATGATGGGATAAGTGTGTTTAAGCGAGGGGTAGTATTTTGAGGGATTAATGGCAATGTGTCTTTTACTGTAATATTTTTTTTAAATTTAAACATTCACCATATTTTATGATTCCATCTCATACACTATGCAAGATTCAGCTAGACCAATGCTTAGAGGCCAATTTATAGTATTAGATACATTTAATAAATAAAATGATTGAAAATAAATTAATTAAATTACAAATCATGCAACTTGGGACAGTTAAGCAGATTTTTAAAAACTGAAAGCAAAACAAAAAGAATTAACAAAAATAAAGAAATGAAGAGAAAACATGTTCCTTTTAAAATTACATATAAAAATGGGTAAAAGTCTAAGAAGATTGATTTGAAAAATGACAGGAGGAAAAAATTAGTAATACCAGGAATGGATGGAGATAGAGTAGATAATTTATAAATGATTTAAGAACCCTAAGAAATATATTATAGCAACATATACAAAGACAAAAGAAATTGAGTTTTTTAAATATACTTTATCAAAAACTGAACTGAGAAAAATTAGAAAAATAGAATGAATGATCATTAAAAAGTTGAACAAAAAAGGCTCAGAAAACATTTGAGATAAGTTTTCCCAAACCTTAGAGGAATCTATAATCTGGCTCCTATATAAAGTATTTCAGAGCATACCCAGCCATCAAGAACATCTATTTAAAACCCAAGCAGTGTGGCAGCACACTGCAGGAAGTAAGTGGGCACGGACACTGGACAGCAGGTTGGCAACGTCCCTCAAATGTGAAGAAAGACATTCACAGCAGTCCCCAGGCCCAAGTGAAAAGAAGTGGAAGAAGCAGGAATGGACCTGCAGAGTCCAGCCACAAGGCTTCTGAGCCTAAGAGGTGACTCTGACCTTCTCCATGAACCCACTGTCAATACAGATCTTATTTGGATTGGCAGAAGGACAGTGGCTGATACTCATTATCTGTACGAATGCAACAATGAATGAGCATAATGCAAGTATTCAGGGCCCTGTTCTATATAACAGGGTTGCCATGGGAGGCCTGAACTTCTTTGTCAAGCAATTGTATGGATTATTTAGATGTTGATACGTAGTGACGACTGGTTATTTCAGAGAACTGAATCAAGAGGAAAGTAAAAGGAAAAATGATCAAGGTCTTCTAACTCTAGACTGGCGTTCAAATGTACCTGGAAATATTAAAGAGAAAAATTACAGGGACTAATCGGCAAGCTTATATATGTTTTTACCTCATATTTATATACGTGTTTGTATATGTACTTAGTGAGTATACCTCACGTGTATCTCATGCACAGATGTAAATTAGTCTGATGAGATAGGCTAAATAAAACTAATGTCCCTTTAGACTCCATTTCATAGCAGGCATTAATCACTAATTAAATCTACAAGTAACAAAGTTCTACAACAGCAGGCAAACCATTTCATCTCTTATAACACATGTCCTGACTGCGTAATATTTAAAGATTTCTAAAGAATTGCAAATATGGCTATTAACCCTGTAGCTAAACCGTAACTGTAAGTTTCAAATGTAATTTAGTATTCGTACAGCCTTCTCTCTCTCTAAAGAACATAAAAATATTAAGTTAAACCCTTAATGGTTAGTCACTAAAATTGTAGATGGAATCACAAGTTCTTTTCTATTTTACAGGCCCCCATGGGGACTTGAAAGAGAGCTCACTGACTCATTCTCAGCGGGGAGTGTATTACTCCTACACAGTTTTTCTTAAAGCCATGCCCACTTAGCCAAGTAGCACTCTATAACTAAAGTTCCCAGCCTTCCCCTACCCACACTCAGCGCTCTGTAATTGCAAAGCTACAAATGTTCAGAGGAAATGTTTTTTTTTGGTTGAAATTGCTTAATATCATTTGATAAATCAGAACTTCCTGAGTCCTCCCTGCAGCCCTTTTATGTGACAGTGGTTCTGCCCACAGCAAACTCTCCTGATGGATAAGGCTATTGCTTTTGCTCATAGTTCTAGGAAATAAATAATTTAAATGAAATGAATAGACTTGTGTGCTGAGTTTACAGACCCGACATCCAAACGATTCCTAGTTTCACTTATGGAAGAGAAAGAGCAGAAAGACCAACAGAGGAGAGAATAAGGGAGCAGTCAGAAAGGCAAATAGAAATAAAACGATAGTAAGTGTTCGCAAACATGAAATTAGGAAATAATCCAGAAGTTAAGATCAAGATATACAAAGAAAGAAAACTCACGGAAAAGGGAACACAACAACCCAAAGAATTTTTTTAAATGAACAAGAATATTCATATAGAAATGGTTAAAATGACAGTCTCGTACATTGCTGAAGGAAAATGTAAATGTATTGCGGTGAATTTTAATTTTACTTTTTATATGTTAATCTTCATTTTTAAAGTATTACAGGAGAGCAAAAAATTCAACATATTTTTGTCCAAGGATGTATGT
Source organism: Rhinolophus sinicus (assembly GCF_057876585.1). NCBI lineage: Eukaryota > Metazoa > Chordata > Mammalia > Chiroptera > Rhinolophidae > Rhinolophus > Rhinolophus sinicus. The sequence continues at coordinate 112,077,701 of NC_142504.1, read as the reverse complement.
CTTTCCAAGGGAGTCAATAATTGCCAATAATCCAGAAATGTAGAGAAATATAAAAACTAAATAATGGAGCTTGTCTCTGACAAATAAGCATTCATTAGTGAATTGTGAAAGAATCCTTTTCGTGACTTTTTTGGGAGAGGATAATTTACCAAAATGTAACACCAGTTCTTAAAATCTATCCTATATATCATAACAATTATTCTAGGAAAATACCAAGGTATATATGAAAGTATATTTAGGTTCAAAAATATTCACTCTGTTATTTCTTCTAATAAGTATTGAAAATAATCTATATAATCAGGCCCTCATTGAATAAATTATAATTAGTCCTTAGAGTATAATATTGTATGACTTTAAATTATATGGGAAAAATTTTTATGACACAAAAAAAATGAGGCTAATATAATGGGGAATAAAAATATACAATTTTATGTGCATAATGATTTCAAGTATGTATGTGTACACACAGTAACAAGATGTACAAGAAATAGGGGTTTTCCTCTTGTCCAGTTTTACCTAAGGCATCAACACTGTAAACAAAGGAATTTTAGCTTCCTCTCATCCTAAAACAAACACATAAAATAACTAGAAAGAAAAATAAAAGGGTTGGGATACGGAGAAATCTGGTCCTGGCCATTAGACCCTGCCCCACCTGGGGGGTGTGTAATGGGTGAATGGCCTGATACCTGAGCCCTTTGAGACAACAGGCGTGATACTTGAGCCCTTTGGCCCCGTTTCTCTGCCTTGGGAAAGAGGGGGAGGTTACCTGCCCCACGTGAAGCCAAATCAAGGGGGCTCAGAGAAACCATAACATGTGTCAGCTGTATTGTGGGACAGATGGGTGCCTCACTCACGCTGGGAAAAGTCAAAGCACCCTGCTGCCACAGGGCAGGGAGGTCCTCACTGGTAATTGCCTGCATGTTCAGAATTTGTTCCAATAAGCAGCAGTCATTAGGATGAGTCATGAGTGGGCCCTGCAGAGAGGGGCTGAACTTCACCATTAAGGGGAAAAAAAATACCCCATCTGAAGGACCAGTTGGCTGGGGGAGAAGATGCCAAGGACGCCATGTGAAAGGGGCTGTAGAAGAAGGCAGCGTGGGGAGGTCAGTGGGTAACGGGGAGAGGATCCCAGTGGCAGACACAGCCTTTGAGCATCTAGCGGCCCCTGGAGTCCCAAGGTCTGAACATCCATGCCAGAGCCTAGGACTTTTCCTTTCTTTCCTCTTTTCCAGCCATCTACTCCAGCCCTGAAAAAGCCAGAGGCAGCCTAGTGGGGGCAGGCGTGTGAGAGCAAAGTGGGAATGAGAGACACAGACACTGCCAGTCCCACTGCAGGCTTCCCTGCCTAGGGCCAAACCCAACATATGCAGGGGCTTTGACCCGGATGAGAGACTGAAACTTTGATTATTGATGGCCTGGATTTCTTAGGCACTCATAAATAGACCTTACGTTAACATCTGGTAATAACGCAGACATGCTCTACTATTCCTAGATTTTAAGTTTGAATGAAGGATGGAATTCTTTTTAGGCAGTCAGATGAAGAAAATATAACTGCTTTCTTTCCCATGTGCAACTTGTTGGATTAATCAAACAGTCCAAAGTGTAGACAGTTTTTTTTTTCTATCAATTTAGAATTGAGGTGATTTTTAATTTTACTTTTTATATGTTAATCTTCATTTTTAAAATATTACAGGAGAGCAAGAAATTCAACATATTTTTGTCCAAGGATGTATATCTTTCCAAGGGAGTCAGTAATTGCCAATAATCCAGAAATGTAGAGAAATATAAAAACTAAATAATGGAGCTTGTCTCTGACAAATAAGCATTCATTAGTGAATTGTGAAAGAATCCTTTCAGAAGAATGGAATAAGGTACACTATGGATTTCCAAGGATTAAACATTGATTGCCAAGTAAGTAAAAAGGAATACTCAGTAAGCACAGTGTGTAGGAGTCCAGAAATGGCCATGAGACGAACAAGAGTCTGACCAAGGAGAAAGAAGTGATTAAAACTGCTTTATCTGCCTTGTTTACTTGGCCTCTCTTAAACATGTCTATATTGTCAATGTAGATATAATGTCAATAGATTCAATTTTGATCATTGATTGTGGATTGAATATATTTATTCCATAATTTTAATGAAATTCTGTCCATAATTTTTAAATAAGTAAGATATATTATTGGTTATTTCTGTCCGCGTAAGCCCAGATGTTACACACACCAATACTGTCTAATTGGCTACTGCAATGACAAGAAAAAGTTCGTTCCGGCCTAAAAATGGCGTATTTTTGCCAAGGGCACAAATGCATTTACAAACATAAAAGTCAACGTTAAATGCAATTCTATTAAACAAGAAGGCAATTTCCTTCTAAATTCCTTTCTATGGAATTTTTTTCTTGAAACAGCTATAAAATCAGTAGCACTGGAATTTACTTTGTTATTTTGATGTTATTCTCCAGAAAAAATTTTTCATTCCTTAAAACATATAGCTGTAATCATTACCCAGTAAATAACTGCAAAAGATCAGCTTCATACCTTCTAAAATTCAGATGACTAATTATCTAACATTTTATTAAATTTACTTCAACCTGCTAATATGAGATAAAGTTCATCTTCAGCTTAAAATAAAATTCAGTGAAATAGCTTTCTCTGAGTTATTCATCAATAATAAATGTCATCAATAATAAATGTTACTCAAACACTGTGTAATGAGTAGTCTAGCTGATACCTCCATAAATAAAAGTTTTTAGACTTTTCACTTCAAATTATGATAGTAGAAGACTCTGTTATTACCATGTTTCCCCAAAATAAAACCAGGTCTTATATTAATTTTTGCTCCAAAAGACGCATTAGGGCTTGTGTTCAGGGGATGTTATCCTGAAAAATCATGCTAGGGCTTATTTTCTGGTTAGGTCTTATTTTTGGGGAAACACAGTATGTTGTTGGCATATGTAGTTCGGAAAAAAATATGCATATGGTTGCATACGTAGTTGAGACGGATCCAATCCCCCTGCTCACACGCTTGCAAATAATTAAAGTTGAAAAGGTTTGCTTGAGTTCCTATGTCCAACTCCTCCCATTTCTGTGGATTTTACAGGGTCAGTTCATACAAGGTAACTGAACTAGCCCTGTAGTTGCATCAAACCATTTGGTCCATTAAGACTTGACTTAAGCTGCCAAGTGACATTTTTCCTGCATAATATTGTTTGTCATCTGCATTGATCAAATTAACTGGTCACTTGCCAAATGTCCACTTCACTCTGGCATGCAGAGAAAGATTATGGGAGTGAAAGAATGATTTATTTAATGTCTGAAATTTACTAAATATCTGAAAGAGTTCATATATTCATCCAAATTATATAAATTATACTTAAAAATTACTTAGTCACGCCTTAGGATACCTCCCAAATTAATGAATACTTCCAATTATAGAATAAAAAATTACTAAGAATGGAAACTGAATAATATACGTACATAATTAGATGACAAAAGTACTTCAAAAACTATATTTTAGGTGAAAATGTTTGTGGTTTGTGATGCTAACTAGAAAAAAAGTGAATACATTTAAAAATTTCTATCTACAGGATAGTTATGTACAATTGTGAAACAAAATAGACATGTATGATACATTATAAAATTCAGAAATCTGTTATTAAATTGTTTCTGTGGTATTTCCCTAGATTCTTAGTCATTTAAAGAATATTTTTCATCAGTTATTACTCCCCAAAAAACTGTTTATTTCTTACGGAAGGAGATTATAATCTAGAAGGAAAGACAACGTATTCTAATCACTAAACTACAATGATTAAAAACAAACTGGCTTTATAACAAAAAATGGTACCTAATTGCCAGTGTCATCCATATAAAATTAAAATATAATGCCATTATTTTTTTTAATAAAAATTTTAAAATGTACTAGAAAATGAAAACTACATTTTTATTGTTGGAAAAGAGAATTAGATATATCTGTTGTCTTTAAAGAGAGATATGCATGCCAAATGAGTGAGCCCGGATATAGTTGGAGGAACAAAATATCACATTTTAATGTGTTTAGATATGTCCTGGTATATGTATGTGTACTCCTTAAATATATATCTATCTTTATGTGTGACACACACACACACACACACACACACAAACAGACATATGTATCTATTAACTCTAATACACAAACTATTGATTCTAATACATCATGAATAAAAATATTCATACATTGGGCTTCATTTTTTTACATTGTTAAGGATGAATGAAGATAACATTCTTGAGACTATTGGACTACAGCGATTGAGTCATACATCTTAATCTGAGAAATTCTGCATGGAATTTTTTTTAGAATAGGCTATGCAATCTTATCAACAGGTAAATGTGCTATGTCACACCACGTTATCTCTAGCTCACAGGCTTTGTTTCTCATCCTCAAAAGAATCTCCTTCTGTGTGAAAAGTTGTTTTCTGATCTCCCCACTTTTTTTTCTAACTGATTCTAGAGCCTACTCAATCTAGAGCTCCATTTTAAAGGTCCATTTTTCATCTCCTTAGTAGCAGGAACAAGTTATGATATAACCTCAGAAACCTCTGTATTGGTCCCTTAATAATTAATTCAACATCCCCATGAGGCCAAAGATCTGGTGTGTTTCTTTCAGGGCCATGAATCTGGCACCTAACACAGAAATAATTACAATACTCTTAAGTCAACACATATTGCTATGATTTTTTTCTTCAGAAATTTATCAACCTACATGTATACTTTATTGTACGATTACCACTACTGATAGCATTTTGACCATATTCTACACAGTTTTAAATTATTTATAAAATATAGCATAAAGTATACTAATTATACTGTTTAATAAATTTTTAAAAAGTGGATATGCATATGAACCCACCACCCAGATCAAGATACAAAATGTCACCAACATGGCAGAAGCCACTTGTGTCCCTTCTCCTCACCATATTAAACGCTGGTTTGCCTCCTGTCATGGTAGGTCAATTAGGCCTGTTTGTAAATTTTCTCTAAATGAAACCACATGGACTACATTCTTTTATATCTGTTTCTTTCATTCTACATGATATCTGTGAAGTGCATCCACATTCTTCAGTGCTTTGCTTTGGTTCTTTTTTATTCCTACTGTGTTTCCCTGAAAATAAGACTGTGTCTTATATTAATTTTTGCTCCAAATGATGCATTAGGGCTTATGTTCAGGGGATGTTATCCTGAAAAATCATGCTAGGGCTTATTTTCAGGTTAGATCTTATTTGGGGGAAACACGGTATATAGTTTTTCATCCAAGAAATAACACAACTAATTTAACAATATTATTATTGCCAATGAAAATTTTTATTATTTCTAGATTTGGGCCATTATAAAAAAAATGCTAATCTCTTTCAGAATAATTATTTGATGAATAATTTTCTTTTCTGATACAGTTACATATTTAGGAGGATGATTTGAATATCTACTTCATAGACTTTATTGTATAAATATTTGTTGTTAAATTCTGCTGCATTACGGCCTACATAATTCTGACTGAAAATATTTGAGATTTAATTTTCAATTTTTGAGATTTATTTCTGGAAAATTATTTTGTATTTAGATTTTATTTTAAACAATTATGTTTATGATTGTTCCCTTTGTACACAAAAACCTCATTCTTAGTTTGAAATATAAACACTGATACATGAGTATAGTTACCAATTTTAAGCACAAATCAACATATTTTAACATCTAAAGACTCAGCCTATTTTTATGCCCCATTCTTTCATCTCCAATTTTCTGATATATGCTGATTTAATCTAGGATTATAGATACTAATAATTGTTTTTATAATATAGTTTAAAATTTAGCTTTTATATTTGTTTCACTGTTCAGCATATTTTATTTTCTGTTGGAAACAGCGTATTTATTTCTCTAGAAAATATGGAAACAAGATGCTAGTAACTGTTTGTTAGCCTGATGTCAAATTAAGTAAGTTGCAAGTAGATTTTTTTAATCATCAGAAAAAGTTACCATCTTCCTGCGAGTTCAGTAGGCAATGTGGTACTCAGGCCTCTCCAGAGAAGAGGTGAGAATAATGTAACTGAAGAAGGAGTTACTAACAGGAATATTAATACCAGCAACTATTTATTAAACAAGTAATTGTGTTGGAGTCACATCGCGTGCTTCATTGTCTGACAAGGCTTGCACTGTTAACTCCACATTATGCTTCTGAAAGTAGATGATTCAGGGGTTTCTGTAGGTAGAAAGGGACTTAACAGCTCAGGTTTGTATATGTCGGTACCTGCAAGGTGATGGCTTCCACTATTTCCATTTATGCTGAGCTTGACCAAACAAAGATTGACAGACTGTAAGACATGTGCTTTCACTAGATAAACAAATGAAAAGACCCTTTCAAAGCCCATGTTGAATGTTACATAATTTCAGAGTTTAACTGCACCTGTATTTTCACCTAAACCAATAAGTTCCCAAGACCAGAAGCCAATCATAATAGAATCTAAAGAAAGCCATATTGTACTGATTCACTAATTTATATAAAACCGAAGCATAACTCTCCTTTTCACAAAGCAATCAAGTACATTTAGAGATTAGTGGATATAGTGATATACATGTTCCTACATCCAGAGTACATTTGGCTGTCAATGTAATGATAAAATGCATTTTCTAAGCTAGTCAACAAATATTTGAAATGAAAATAAACTTTGCAACTGTGTATGAAAGCAAATTAACTATAAATTGATCAATTCTACATTACAATTTTCATTAGAATTTGGGAGTTCTTTATAATAATCCTTCCTGTAAAACACTAAATGTAAGGAAGAAAACCGAGTCTTCTTAATATAAGCCCAAAACGTATTTGATTAAAATTTAAAAACTTAGTGTAAAACATAAAAATTCAGTAAATTAGAAAAAGCAGGATATTCATAGACTCATATAAGTCTCCAGAATCAATCAACCATCAATATCATCATCTTCATTATCATATTTGTAAAATATTACACCATGCCTATAAGATCAGGAAAAAGCCTAGGATGCTTGTTTGCAACCGTATTTTTCAGTGTTGCTATATAAATTTTGGGTAAGTCAACATTTTAGAATATTTAAAAGTCACAAATATTAAAAATATGAGGATAAAAGTCAGCATTCTTTGTGTAAGTGTATTAATAATCTCACCCCAAGATTATAAATGGAAAATATGAAAACATATTAGGTCTCAATCTGGTTAAATGTTACAAAATAAGTAAATATAAAACATAGCATTTCTTATAGATCAGAATGACCTGAAAGGAACTATAATAAAAAGGAGATCCAATTAATGTTAGCCAAAAAAGGTATAAAATATCTACAAATAAACTGAATAGGAAATTCATAGGAAGTATATGAACAAAATAAGGAAACTTTCTAAAGGGGTGAAAAAGATGTGGCTAGTGTGACCAGTTACCAATGATGTATAGTGCCAACCTCACAAATTTAATGTCATCCATATCGACGGATTTTTCTTTAGGAAAATAGAACAATAATTTAGAAAATTATCTACTAATATGAGTGTGATAACAGAGCCAATAAAATTTGAAAAAGATACACACTGCAGTCCTTGCTTTGTGAATTAAAATATAGCAAAGTTACAATACTAAGACCAGGTGGTGTTATGGCAGAAAGAGACAAACAGATGAGTTCAAAGAAGGCAAAAACCCAGAAATACGTCTAAAGAGTCATAAGATTTATAAGTTAGTTGTTCATTGCTAGTGAAAGTAAATTGATACTATTTTTTTAGAGACAATGTTGGCAACACAAATATAATGAAAATGAGCCCAATTTTGAACTAGTGACTGCAAAAGAAATAAGGTATGTGCTAAAAACAACCTAAATATCACTTACTGAGCTTCAGTTAAATGCATTATTCTGTACACATCATAATGTATCCATTAAAAACTGTTTTGCGGAATTCAATTATTTTATAAAATGTTTCTTTTAATGTTTGTGATATTTTCCAAATTTTCCACATGAATCCACATCATTTTTGATATAAAAGACCAGTAAGACCTGTTTTTACTATGCTAGACATACTTAGCTAATTTTTTAATATTGACACTTAATATTTGTGGAAGTGTATTAGATTTTTAGTGTAATTTTGAATCTCATTCGTTGAACAGTTGTTTTTGTATAGATTATGTACAAATAGGAGTCTAAATATCAATTACTTGAAACCCAAACCAAACCCAAGAGAATATTTTATACTTTTTAAACTTTGATATCATTTTAGCAACAAAGAAATAATGTCATCTTACTGAGAATAAGGAATTTTCTACTGGTAATGTCTCTTCAGAGCAAACTTCTCTGAAAGGTGTCTGGATTTCTATTGAATCCTGTGAATGTGAAACTACAGTTATTGCTACACGTACAAATAAAGGCGAAATGTCCCAGAGAGAGGAAAATTATTGATTGTGAAGAGGTCTGAAGAGCCTGAGGTCCAATGGGACTGGTCTACCGATATCATTTAGGGAAATTAAAAAAAAAATAAAATAAATAAGAGCCACTTTAGGAGAAGGGATGTGCTTTTTTCCTCTGCACATAACAGGTGAGAAAATGATCAAATGAAAGAAATTACTTGTAAAATGGCCCAGGACAAGAGTGCAAATTCTTGAGGCAACTGATTATGAAATTATACTAGGTAAAAATGATGGGACATAGGAAAGCAGGTCAAAGTTAGAAAATATCCCCAAAGCACACACTTCAACTTGGACATGGACCTGAAATTCAGCCTTATCATTTACGGGTTCTGTCAATACAATAAATATCCAAAATGACACTCCTCTAACGACGAGAAACAGTTTGACTATATCTATGATAAAAAAGGCTGGAGGTAAAATTAATTCACAAAGAATTCTCCAACATGCTTGTGGACTGCACAATAGGAACCAGCTTCCTTCCTCAAATATTTGGTGAGATTTCACATGTACGATGAATTGCTCTATAATCTCATTATTGTTTTCTTAAGACAAAAAGAATAACTATTTAATAATTGAACTGCTTTCCCTTGACCTATGGAATGCTCATGAAAAAAGAATGGTTAGAAATTTTAGCCATAAGAAGGAAGAGGCTTGCAAAATTTCCAGAATAATCAATCCTGAAAATTTAATTTCATAGTATATGTAAGCGTAGATGGAGTTGACATTGGTGACTAAGGTAGGTACGTATACTGCCCATCTGACTTTAGGCGTTGCTTCTTGCAATGTAATCACGTTGACACGTTTTAAATTCTCAACTAATTGTCCCTTGAGGTATGTGATGTTTTACAGTTCCTTAAATTTCTCATAACATTTAGCACAATTTTTCAACATAGTATAGGATTGAAGGACATAATTTTGATAGACTTATATTTTCCCAAGTATTAAAAAAGTCCTATCTAAATGTTATTTTTTAAATAAGTTTTTCTTTTAATAATGATTGGGGGAAAGAGACACATATGTAAAGATGTCATGTGGTTTCTCTCACAGATCATAGAGGTTTTCTTTCTCTATTCTTGCACCATATTCTACCTCTCTTTTCTCTTTACTGAGAGTCTACTTATAGTTTTAGTATTTGAAGTATAATCTCATGATTATATGGAGAAATTATGAAATATCAAGGTTAAAAAGCATTCAAGAAAATCAGCTGTTGTGTGTTTAAGAGATTTTCTATGTATAAATAACCATATGCAAAAAGAATCACTTTTTCTTCTGTGGATAAATGAGAAAATACCCCTCCCCCAAAAAAGATGGCGTCCAACAGCTGGCCTGTAATATTTAAAAAAAAAAAAAAGGTGTTCAGTAGTTGAATTTTATTTTACACCTCACTAATAAAATGTCTAAATATAAATCAAATTGCCAACATAATTGCTTATAAAATCACCAAGGATTCATAGTTAGTTGCTTTATATCAGCTTGAGTATTTTTTTATATAATTTGTATAGAGAGTGGCTCGACACTTGCATAGATTTGAGGCTAAAGCAGTTAAAAATGCAATGGGTTCAATGTTTCTGGATTTTGCACAATAGTGCAAGCAGACCTGTGACTATTTTTGTGTTACGAAAATAATTAGTCAGCGTTTAAAAACCTAGTTCCAAACAATAAGCACCTTTGCCATAATTTTGAAGTCTTCTTTCTGAAACAATGTTCTCTGTGAAAGAAAATATGTTATTTATGCAAAAATTAAAGGGCTGAAAGAATCATTATATATTTGTGAAAGCTAGCAATTTAATGTTGTTAAAAATAGTAAATAAGTGTTTAAAGACACTGTATATTAAATAGGGTAGCCAAAATCAGCTTTAAGCATCCCAGACTGATATCAGATACCATGCCTTTGGTTGCTCAGCTTAGTACATTATTTTCTGCTTCGATCTAAAGCAGACACACTGTTGAACAAACAAGTATGTCAGCCTTGGGAGTAGTGTGGGTTAACCCCAGACAACTACATCCTACAATATCATGATCGCAGTGAAGAAAACAAAAACGATTTACTATTTTGTGGCTGCGTAACCATTTATGTATTGCCCTGGATTGTATTTCACCTTATCTTCTAGTTTGCTTTGTATTCAGAATTAGACATGGCCTCAAATAACAGGTTTGTTTTCAATTACATGGCTATTATATAAAAACACTAGAAGAGCTCTGCTGATCAAACAAGGAACAAAATGCAATCCTTAAATTACTGCAACATTCCATTATGTATCTGGCCTGGCTATTTAAGGATTAAGGACTCCATGCTCACTGCAGCAAAATGCAAATCAGGAAGGAGATGCAGGGATGTGAATGTTTTACCACTAGACCACCTCCTGCCCAGATCTCACTAAAAGAACATTAGAAATCTGCTGCCTGTATATGTAATCCTTTCTAAATGAAAGCATCCCGTGAGGAATGAATTCATAAATATACTATATGAAATGGCAAATACATGTTCCTTTTCCTTTACTACTGTAGATCTTTAAAAGTTAACTATAACCTTGAAACAAAGAGAAAACATTTTTGTTCAAAGAGCTAAGAAAACTACACAAAGAAGAAAGATAATTGCTTTAAAAAAGTAGAGCAAAAACTCACCATGTCATTACTTTTTAATTAAATTTGAATAGAATCATTAAAGAATCCCTAAAATCTTCATCGTGAACATTCAGTTAAACTTATAGTAATATGTATTATGTCATTAATATCTAATTTTTTCCATGCATCTTTCTGAAATCAAAGGTCAATTTACTAAAAATGTATTAATTTGTTCAGAAATATTTACTGAGCACCTATTATGTCAACTCTGTACTGGGATTTTAAGGGCCCGAAGAAATAACAAACCTTTTCCCAATAGTTCAGAGCCAGTTGAGATAGACGGATTTGAACAGATAGAAATCAAAATGTTAGAGAAGCTGGTTTACTTGCAAGGCAATAATGGAATTCGTAAAATTGGTGGACACACAGAAGCACATGTGTCCAGCGCACTCAGAGAAGTGTGTAGACATGCTGCTCCAGGATCCCCACTGGGAGCTCAGAAGGTGGGGTGTGTCCTGCCTGCAGATCAGAGGACAGAGGCAGGGACACACATGCCTGCTTCCTGCTGCCAAAAATATCCATCAGATCACTTCCTCCTGCTTCTGTGATCAAAGGAGCTCACCTGGAAACAGGAAGCAAGGATCAATAGTCCAGGCCCCAGATTCCAACGTCATCTTTGAAGAAAAAAGTTCAGGATGCAGTTCCAAAATTGAGTGTTGGTATTTTTTGTTTTGTTTTCTTTTTTTTTTTTTTTTAAGAAAAGAGATACCTTCCTAAGTATTATTCTAACACTTCTACTGACTTTCACCTTGTGACTGAAGACGTGCTTTACATGCATGTTGTAACACCTTGGCCTGGGGCTCTGGACATTTGTTTTTATCAGGTACCTTTGCAGGAGACAAGATGGTGCAGGCACACTTTCAGTGCTATGTTGAAGGGGACAGAAAAAGGGGAGAAAGATGGAGGGAGAGTGACAGGAAAAACAGTTTTACAGTGGATACCCATATATTTTAATAATGGGAGCAGTAAAAGTTCACAGTATTGACTTTTTTTATAGAAGTATTTTTATATATGTATATATGAATGTAATTTCATTAGATAATTGCTGGGGACGGGGGAGACCACATGGATGAATGTGTGAAAAAGGGAGATTGCAAGGAAGTAGAACTGCACATAAATCTGCAAAGTAACAATGAGTGAAAACCAAGCCCATAAAACAACAGTAAGATGGAGAAATGGTTTGGAAAATACTTTTGCAGGCACACTTTCAGGTCTACATACCAGGGATAGAATTGAGTATGAAAAATTGGAGCTAATCAAAACGAGTTTGATTAAAATCTCATTAAGAATAAATTTTGATAAAAGGTTTTTAAATGAGTTATTATTATTCCTAAAGACAGTATTCTCCCTGAAAGTAATGTTTTTGTATTCCAGATTTCACTGTGTTTTTCTTGAACACTACTACCTTGAGTTAACCAAATATTTGTTTTCAGATTCATATATATATATATATATATATATATGTGTGTGTGTGTGTGTGTGTGTGTATATATTCTACATGTATATTCTACATATATAATATATATTATATATGATATATATGATATATATCATACATATATATTGTGTGTGTATATATATATATATATATATATATATATATATCATATGTATCATATATATATACACACACACACTGTGTTTCCCCGAAAATAAGACCTAGCTGGATAACCAGTTCTAATGCGTCTTTTGGAACAAAAATTAATATAAGACCCAGTCTTATTTTGGGGGAAACATGATAGATAGATAGATAGATGATAGATAGGTAGATAGCTCACAATAAAATCACCTTTAGTTTATTTACCCCTTGAGTCAAATTTGGAGAGTCATATTCACAGCAAAACATTTTTCAACACAGCACCTATGATCCAGGATACAAGCACTACCCTAGGTACCTACTACTAAAATTATTACAGATTCCACACGTGCTGTATTTAACTTCCTAAAGTGTTTCAGGTTAGACAATTTTATTCAAAAAAGAATGACCAGGCATATTGCGTTTGGAAAATAATAATATCAGTACATTATGAATTACTTCTGGGCTAGAGGCTCTTCTATGTTATTAACAAAGGTGAAATCATCTAATTCTGTCAACAATCCTGGTAACTGTGATATTGCCATTTTACAGATGAGGAAACGGAGGTAAAAACAAGTTCAATATTCCCAAAGGTACACTGCACACATGTGGGAAGACTAGGGAGGAAAAAATAAAAGTACATGAGACAATTGGAATACACGCACATAAATAATTTTAAAGACTATAAGAATAGGTAATTCTCTAAGCATATCATTTCCCCAAGTTTGGCACTGAAACATAAATATCAGTTGTTTTACTGACAAGGTATGGACAAATATCTTTAAACGAAGAATTATGTAAGATAAAAATCATGAATATTTATGCTACTTCTAATTTATAGAAGTTCTTGTTCTTTATATTTTGATTTATTTCATCTAAAAATAAATTCCTAGTTATATTCTTCCCGTAGGCAATAAGTGATATCCAAAGTACTTGAAAAATAAAGAAATAAGTGCTCTTTAAAGATTTACTACTAATATTGCATCTCTGTTTACTATTGAAATACAGTCAGTTTATGATTACCATAGCAATAAATATGCTAAATATTTTTCATTTGCTGGTATATTTTATGAAACTCTCTCTTTCTGACAGCTTAAAAGGAACCTAAATTTCTCATTCTCAAATTCAATAAGGAAAATAGCCAAGCCTAACGGATGTTTACATGATGTAAGATTTGCTGAAAAGTAATGAAATTCTATTTCAAGGCTATATAATTTGCTCTTACCAGAAGAAATATGTATATGTTACACTTTTTTTTTTAGCCTTGGTTAACTAAGTAATTTTATAACTATTGATAATGGGGGCACTAACATTTTTGATGATTATATACTTCTCACATTGGTAGATTAAAAAGGAAAGACCATCAAAAAAAGTCCCGTAATAAAATTGATAATTCAGAAAAAAAAAAAGATTATAGTTTAAAGTACTGAGAATAGCTTTTGTCAACCTGTATGTTGGAAAAAATCAAGACCCTGAAAAATAACACCCCAAAACAAAAAAAGTGAAATTTGTGGCACATATTTTATCACTGTATATATTGTGGTAACTCAGATACACTATTGAGTCCAAAACAAATAGTATTTGGACAACTACTCTGTACTAGGTCCTGTATAGTTATGAACAAAACATAGGAATTAACCTTATAGAGCTAGCGGTTGCTGATAGGAAATCGGGCGGGGTGGGGAAGGAAGAAAAAGAAGACACTACTTTTGAGTGTCTCACAGACACTACTGTGAGAGAGGCAGGGATCCATGCTCGGTCCAGATTTATATCTGAGAAAGGGCAAGGACACTTGAGCAGACCACTTCCCTGATGCCCAGCTCACAGTGGCTGCCTAAGATTGATGACCAATCAGAACATCAGGGAATAGAGGGATGAACTAAAGTCAAGGGGTAATAAGATATTGAGATGAACCCTCGGACATTAACCAGTACCTCAAACACCCCAAATCTGATTAGATTAACATGATCTCATAATCTAAAGGCCTAACAGAAGGAAAGGCTTGCTCATTTCTAGACATTAAAAAAAAAAAAAAAAAAAAAAGTTAAATCTAAAGTATTTATTGTGCTATGAAACTTATCCAGCTTTCAACAAAAGATTATGAGCTATCTCAAATGTCAAGAAGACAATCTGGGGAGAAAGCAGTCATCAGAGCCTGACTCAGCTGTGATACAGTTGTAGGAAGTGTCAGACAGAGATCACTAGTAGACGCGCAAGTCATGGAAAGAGTCATGAATCTGAAGATAAGTCATTGAAAGTTAACCAAATTGAAACAGTAAGATAAAAGAAAGTGGAAAAACAGAACAGAGTATCCAAGAGGTATAGGAAAGTATCAAACAGTGGAAAACCACACCAAAGTGTCAGTGGAGCCCATGTGGGGGTAGTAACCAGGTACCCCCCATCTCTGTGTCACGATACCAGGAAAGGCCCAGCGGTGGGCTGAACTCCTCCCCATGCCCAGCAGTACCAAGGAGTCTCACCCAGGGGTTAGAAAGGCTGAGTGGGGAAATGGGACTTTCATCAAAACCTGAAAGTCCCAAGGTGTGTACCCTTTCACCTCCTGGGGTGGTGTCAGGAAAAGCCAGATAAAGCAACAGCTTTAAATGAGCTCCAGAGTCTCATAACATACCACCCCAAGTTCAGATTTCAATAGAAAACCACTCATTATACCACAAACCTGGAAAATCTCAACTTGAATGAGAAAAGATCATCAGCAGATATCAGTACTGGGATGCCACAGATGTTAGGCATATCTGACAGGGATTTTAAAGATACCGTCATAAAAATACTTCAAACAAGCAATTACAAACACTTGAAACAAACAAAAGTAGAAACTCTCAGTAAGAAATAGAAACTCTCAATAAGGAAATAAAAGATATAAGAAGCATCAAATAGAAATTTTAGAAGTGAAAAGTAAAATAACCAAAATATATATTTTTTTTAATCAATGGATTGGGCTCAATAGCAGAATAGAGAAGATGGGGGTGGCGGAGGGAGAATCATTGCATTTGAAGAAGAAGAATATAAATTTCCCAAGGAATAACTGATAGAAAATAGACTGGAAAATATGAAGAGTCTCTGGGACTTGTGGAACTAGTACAAAAGGTTTAACACTCCTCTCAGTGGAGTCCTGTATAAGAGGAGCAAGATATCAGGGCTGAAAAAGCAGTAGAAGGAATAATAACAGTCATCAGTTTATAGATTCAAGAAGGTGAGAAGACACCAAGATACCCTCAAAGCAATTCATGTCATGACACATCATAGAGAAACTCCTGGTAATTAAAGACAAAGAGAAAATCTTAAAAGCAGCCAGAGTCAATAACCACTTACCTATAGGTGGAAAAAAAATCAGATGACAGCAGGTATCTGATAAGAAACCATTAAATGTGATAGGATAGGGTTAAACATTTTTCAAGAGCTGAGGGGAAAAATTGTCAGTCCAGAATTCTGTATCAAGCAAAACTATCCTTCAGGAATGAGTAGGAAATGAAGACATTTTCACATGAAAGAAAACTGAGAATTTGTCAGCAGCAGACCTATGCTAAAACACTGGCTAAGGGAACTTCTCTAAAAAGAAAGATGATGAAAGAAGGAATCTTGAAACATGAAGAAAGAAAAAAATAAAAGGTAAAAATCAAAGACTTTCCTTCTTCACTTGAGTTTTCTAAATTATGCTTGATATTTAGGCAAAGATCATAATTCTTTCTGATACGGTCCTCAAGGTATGTAGGGGAAATACGTAGTAAGATAGTTCTATCAGAGATGGAGAAAAGTACAGATGTAAAGGAGGTTTCTATACCAGTTGAACTGATTAAATAGTGATGCCTGTAGCCTGTGTTATGTATACATAAGATGATTTCACTAGACGTGCCCAGTTTTCTCCAAATCAGGTAGTTCCCATTTCTTTAAATTCTTCTCATATGTGTACTGTTCGACTTTTCATGTTTGTCAATCTACTGTGTTTCCCCGAAAATAAGACCTAGTCGGTCAATCAGCTCTCATGTGTCTTTTGGAGCAAAAATTAATATGACCCAGTCTTATTTTACTATAGACTGGGTCTTATCTAACATAAGACTAGGTCTTATATTAATTTTTGATCCAAAAGATGCATTGGAGCTGATTAGGCTAGGTCTTATTTTTGGGGAAACACGGTAGTAAGTGTGGAAAGGTATTGAATATCATTTGAATGTCCCAGATGACCAGGACAGTTGGGCATCTTTTCAGGCGTTGATTCGAGTTTCCTCTCATGCAAATGCCTGTTCAATATTCCACTTTCCAAAACATGGTGAAAGGGTGTTTAGTGCCTCGATGTGTGAATGCACTACTAGCTCTAGGACCTGAAAAAGAAGTTTGGGATTATTAAATAGAATTTGCATGAAGTTCACGGGTCCCTGAACACAAGATTACTGTACATCAAGGTGGAGTCCACAGGAGCATTGATTTTCCTGATGAAACTAATGTTATTTCCAGGTTACACGTCCCTATTGGTGAATGCATTATTTTTGTCCTGTGCAAATTATAGTCCAACCCATGATTAATGATCCTGAAGTAAATGAAGTAGTGGAAGCCCTGAACAGCCATGGTAAATGGCCTCTGCTTATGAATTAAAAGGCAAATATTGTTAGACTGGTTAGAAAAGCAGGTCCTAAGTACATGCTATCTCCAAGAAAGTCACATTAAATATAAAGAGGTAGGTTTTGGTTTTTAAAAAAGAAGAGGATAGAGAAAGAATGTCAGGATACAACTGAGCAAAGGAAAATGGTTCAGCTATATTCCTTTCATCCATATACAATTGTTGTGGTCTCAAAATTTGTACCGCCCCAAAAAATCGTACATTGAAGCTCTAACTCCTAATGTTCTGGTATTTGGAGAAGAGGCCTTTGGAAGGTAATTTTATTTAAATTTTAAAAAGTAAAAACAAACAAAATAATATGTCATTAGAGTGATGGGATCGGTGTCCTTATAAGAAAAGGAAGATATGCCCCCGCTTCCTGTTTTCCCTCCTCTTCTCCTTTCTCTCCCCCATCCCTCTGTCTCTACTTAGTCTCCCTCTAAACCATTCTAATGTGTAAGGCTAACACCTAGTTTCTTTACATTTACAACTGCTTGGCTCCTGGGAGCTCTCCATTACCTCCTGACTTGTTTAAGTCATAGCACTCTCTTCACATCTTCCAAGCTGGCTATTCTCACACCAGACTGGGAGTTTCCTGCAAAACTGCGAGCTCCCTGAGGGTAAGACTGAGTCTCAATCATTGCCAGTCGTGACATTGCAGAAGTGTAGTGCCTGATGTATGTAGCAAGTGACTATATAAGGACACGTGAATAAAGGAGTGAATCAACGAATCTATGCCTTAAAAGTAGAATGAATAGTTTAGATTCCTGTGTAATAGGAAAAGGGGAGTCATACAATGTCTTTGGAGGGGGGGGAACAGCTGCTGAGGTCAGTGTGTAGCAACCATTGGAAGCCAACCTAGAGACTGCTACAGTACATGGCCAGGATTACTGATGGCAAAATAATGGAAACTTGGGTGATGATATCAGACATATTCATAAGGAAAACATCAACAGGATTTGAATGGCATCCCTTATTTACTTGACTCTAAGCTCCATGAAGGCAATAGTCTTGTTGGATTTACTACGGTATATCCAATGCCTAGCCAGGACCTAAACATAAGTGGTCAATATATAATTACTGAACATCGACTAGGAGAATGGATTGACTGGAAGATGGATAAAATAATAATCAGTAAGTCAATTAAAAAATCAATATTCGAACATAGGCAGTGATATAAACTGATGGTATAATAACTAAAATGTTTTGAGTACAAAATAAAGGAGAATATTACTGCAACCCAAAATCATGATTTGTCTGGAAATAGAAATAAAAAGTGGATGCCATTTTGAGGTGTTGGTAGGTCATCCAAGATCATTCACTCCTTGGATAGTTGCAGGTAGAAGGCTGAAGAAGCATAAGATAACCGAATACACAGATTTGTGAGGTGCCACGCAGAGTTCAGAGCTAAATCCAAGAGACTCCAGAGAGTACATGGAGCAAAGCTTTGCTTTTTAAAACCGTATCACAAAACCAAGGAAACTTATTGCCTCAGCTTAATTAAAAGAAAATAAAGTGAAGCAAATCAAAGGATGGAATACATTTTAGAATATATTAGAAAATATTACCTTTCTTAGGATGACATTTCTAAATACCAGTTTGGCTGCTCTTTGGAAAAGTAAGAACTAATTCCCCAGGATCCATTAGCAAAAACATCTAGTGAAAAAATGTTTACTTTATAAGACATATACTCAATACACAAAAATAGTATCTGCAGTGAAATGTTCAGAGATCTTACATCTTATGAAATTTAAAAATAAATTTACAGAGTCCCACAAAGGATGAATATATAAAAGCACATATAATTCTATTCAGATCCATAAAGTGGTATGTTAGTTGGTATCAAGTTATATACCCTTTTGGAGAACTTGAATTACAATAACATTTCTACAAAAATGATATTTTTATATGTGCACATATAAAATCACAGGCACAGAATATTCAATATAAAAAAAGCTACTATACAGTTGGTAGAATGAGAAAGTATAAAGATGAATTTAAAGCCTCCTATTGATTTCAAATAATTTTGTTGGCAGCATAGGTTGATTATTTTATAGGTACATTCTAAATTTTTACACTGAATGATATCTCCCAAATTCCTATAAATTTAATTATACTCGTACACTCAGAAAGTACTATATAAAAGAATATTACTGTAAATTCATTTTAAAGACATGTAATGTTTTGTCTTATTACCAAAGGAAAGTATGATTTTATATCTAAGATAGAAAATTCTAATACCATATGTAATGTAGTTTGAGACATAATATCACCATTGTTTCCATGTTAATGTGAATAATTTTGTATAGAAAGCAATTTCATATGAAAAATAATCACTTATTTCATACTTTAAGAGTCCTGAGAAAATAAATACAAATTTACATTTATTATGCATGTCTGTGTGGCAATTTAACACATTCATTTAAGTTAACATTAAAATGCATTTGTTTTACAACATTAATAAAGTAGTAATACATTTGTTTTCTAATATTTCAAACCCAGATTTAAAAACAAAACAAAATAAAACAAACATTCACATCTTAAAAAGCAATGGGATGTTTTTGTTACTTGGCTTAGTTCAGTGAGGTGAAGTTTGCAAAAGGAAAATGGTTTGTCATCATGTTTTCCTCCCCTAATGGAAAATATGGTCTTGTATTCCTGTGATGAGTGGCAGGTGAGGGTCAGTGTCGAGGAGAAAACCCAAAGTCAGACACTTCTGCCAAGATCCAGGGCTGTCACAGCATTCATTACTGAAGGACCCGTAACTCAATTAGCTTGTCACTCTGAAGATGTTTCAAAAACTCAATCAAATCCATGAGAACATTTCCCATTTCAATAAAAACTTTAAAATTACAAAAAACACACACGTCTAAATAAAACTTCTATTATGTATTATATTCAAATATGGAATGTTGGGGCTAGAGACATGGAAGGAGGAATTCTTTCCTCCATAAGCAGCCAACTGGAATCCATACAGCTTCTACAGGAAACCTAACATGTATAGCCTATTGCACAAAATGAATTAACTGGGAATACACAACACAAATGTACAGTTTTTATTTTAGTCATATAAAAAAGCAGACTTTACGGAGTCCAAACTTGAAGACTATTTCTCTTTGAGCTTACATGTATTACCTCCATTATTCTGGATATAGACACGCTTCTCAAGTAGCTATGAAAGCGTTACAGATGTAGAATTCACACTTCCAAAATAGTACTACAGTATGAAAAATGTTACATGCATTTAGCTCTATTGTACAACAGCTTAAATTTACTGAGGATTGGTTTTCCAAAGAAATGATTTCCTGTTCTCAGAGACAATAATTCTAACCTGCCAATAGAGGGCGTATAAAGTGTGCAAATGCAGACGCATTAAGAGATTTAGCAGCAAGACAAATTGTCCTTCGTCTATGTGGACGCTCATGGTTTACCTTTAGCACAAAGTGACTGAGGGGCCACGACTTAATCTTTTCAGTTACATAAAACATAAAAGAAAGAAAATTAATACTGCTGTTTCCAGCATAGAGGGGCAGAGTGTAGCAGAATAAATGGAGAGAACTGGTAGACATGAAGAAGCAAAAATAGAAGGAAACACACTTGACTACTAGAAAAGTAATGACTGTATTTAAGTCCTCCAATTTACTGAAACACACTTCATTGACTTTCCTACATGTGAGGGTCAAAGGGGAATCAAATGTATGGTGACAGAAGAACTGACTCTGGGTGGTGAACGCACAATGCAATACACAGATGATGGATTATAGAATGTACACTTAAAACCTACATAATTTTACTAACCAATGTCACCCCAATAAATTTAATTAAAAAATAAAGTAAAATGGAAAGCAATCACTTGTCTGCCGCCCTGTGCATTCTTCTGAATACAGATTTTCATGCATTGTTTTCTTAAGCTGAGGTATACTGTGTGGTTGTCTGTCTCTACTCTCCCTGTGAAGTAAGCTCATTTAAAAATACTGTTGATTTTCAACAATTAATAATGTAGCACCGTTTGCTTTAAGAATAAGTTTCTAAGTTGACATTTGCTTTACAAACAAGTGATTTTTCTGATTCCAAATTCAAAGCCCTGTGCTATAGGGCACTGCTTTTCTGATGGAAAAGGAGAGACAGAGATAAGTCTGACTTTGCAGGAGTCATCTTGTGTTACATAAACGTAAACTGATCTCAAGTAGAGACTCAGGAACGTATGCTATGCGGCTACAATATTTTCACAACATACAAAAGGAAGATATGGAAATGTTGGTCACTAATATTAACATCTCTGTAGATAAATTATAAAGGCTTTTCTCTTATCAGCAACCTTTGGAAATGCTGAGCTTTAACAAATGGTTACTGTGGGAGGGCGGATGGTAACTCAAGCATGAAAAAAATGCTGAAGGAACGCGAATTTCTGAATTCCTTAATCAGAAGTGAATTCCAGCAACCTGCACATCATGCTCATAGAAATGGCCAGACTGCTATCTGGGTCCAGTCTCCTCCAACAATGGCATGAACATGTCAAATCCTAATTAGTTTTGGTAGGAAAGATGTCATTCAAATTATTTTTCTCCTGTATGAGTGCTGTTGGCAGAGCCCATTTAACGTTTCTAAATATGAAGTCTTCCCTTTGTAAATCAGACTCTTAACAATGGTTCTACAGGTGTGTTGTAAATTCATAAATATTAAATTATGTAACATATGCAGAATGCTTAGCACAAAATATAGAAAATAATGGATATCTGAAAATGTGCTCTTCCTATTTTTTCCTTTCTTCCACGTGATTATTATTTTTGTATTACCCAAATGTAAATTTGAATTTCTTATAGTCACGCCTACAAAAAGGAATAAATTAAGATTCGTATATTAATTTTTTAAACTAAATATAACTGCATACACTACTTGAGAGTAATCTAGCTAACCATGTTTAGTGCTATAGATACTGCCTAGAGCATTGTCATTAGTTTTTAGATAAGTGAAAATGTGAAATAAAACTGTGAGAGTTTTATTCTTTATTTGAACAGCTGGGAAGATAGTCCCATAGGTCAGCATTTCCTGGAGACGTGGTGTCACTGCTATCAAGCAGCACATCATGTGGCCTCTGTCATTGAAGTGACTGCACTCGAGCATTGCTTCCATACTGAGAAAGTATGTGACACCGCAAATAGTCAAGTGAAGAATGAGAAAGATGAAGCAATGCAGTAGCAGGTCAAACATAGGCACTAATTACTTATTCATTTCACTAATTCCACAACAGCAAATAAAGGTATACAAAACAAGATTTTTTACACAAAAATAATGAGTCCAATCGGTCTAAGCGAAGCATAAAATAGATCCCCAAATAAGCTTTCTAATTGCTTGCTTCATTCTATTTCTTTCTTAGGACAGGAAAATTAGTCATTTAAACAAAAATCAATTCCTAAATTTAAACATGACTTCCCTTTGGTAAAGACTATTACCCAGGAAATGGAATTCTCCTTTCTCATATAAAGTGTTACATACTCGTAAATATAACAGTCTCTCTCGTGACATTTATTGTGGCCACTAAATAGATATTTACTCTAAACTCATGTGATATTTCATCTAACTTTTAATGTAGTGTTAGATGCATTTAAGTATATGAGAGCTGTGAAACACATACTGAAATGAACACCCGCCAACCCACAACAGACTTTAGAACTAGAACGTTATCAGTACTGTTATGTCCACCTGGGTGTTTGGCTCACCTCCCATTTGTCTGCCTTCTCCCCAAAGTAAACACAAACCCGAACTTTATGCTTACTATCTTTCATATTTTTAAACACCAATTTATCCCATGCCTATATTAGATGTTACTAACTATAATATACACACACATATGTGTATATATATATATATATATATATATATATATATATATATATATATATAGTTTGGATCTTTGTCTTTGATATTTGTAAGAACAGAATTATTCTGGGTATGGTACTCAGACTTGTTTTTTTCTCTCAACGTTATGTTTCTAAGATTCACTGACGTGTCTCATGCAGCTCTACTTTACTCATTTTCATTCCTTTAAAATATCCCATTGTGTGTCTGTATCAAAATGTATTCGTCCACTGTCTTTTATGGGAGTTTGGATTGCGTGTGTTTTGCTACTTCATATGGTCTTTCTACGTCTTCAGTCTACATGGACAAGAGTGTCAGTATGAGTTGATGTTTCGTGCTAGGGTGGTTGACCGCTGAGTAATGCAAACTCAAGCAAGATAACGCCAAACTTTTTCCAAAGTGGTTACATCAACTTAGCTTCCCAACAACAACATATAGTAGTTTTTGTTGACGCAAATCCTTGATGGTACTTGGCATGACCAAGCTGTAGAATTTTTGCCAAGTAGTGATGATAACGCTGTATTCTCACTGGGGTTGCTTAGGGCTTAACATTGCCCGTTACTTATCCAATAAACTTTGGCTTCAGCACACTCCAGTCCAGCTTCTCTCCTCACTACAGCTCCTAAACTCGGGCTTGTCACCAAGTTTGATCAAGCAGTAAAGCACCCCCACCACCATCAGTTCATTCTGAGAACTTGACTTCTTTCTTCCTGGTTCACTTATCCCAGAGAGAGATATCAACTCTACAATCTATTTCTGCCCATTCTTGCCAATTTTCAACATGTTTTAATTACTTACTAGATTGTCGAAATTTTGAAGAGTAAAATTAGTGGTGATTAAAGAGGAGCATGCAATTCGCCATCTTTAAAATTTATGTAATGTAGCAAAAATCACTTCATGGGTCATGGAGAAGAACAAAAATCAACTCGCCCATCTCCTAATCCAATCCATCTCCTATAGAGTGGTATAATATGGAAGAATTTGTTTTTAAAGTTCACATACGTCTATGGAAACTGATGTAAAATAAATTAAATGATAGGAATCAGTATCTTCCTCTGACCAAAACCCAGAACTCCAGTAAATTCCTAAAGAAATCACGTGCACGTGCCATGTTGTTTTTACAAGCAGGAAAATACCTGCTGATTTTATAGGGTAAAAAAGGGAAAACATTAAATACTTGTTTTATTATAGACATATTTAATTTTTTCAAAATGGGTGAGTAAGGAGACTTACAATCACTCTTGTTTTAAAAGATTTTACACTTTGCCGGTGAAATATATTAAGTGATGTATTCATTACGTGAACAACTGAAAATCAGAGGTCTGCTTACCACTCAATTTTAATTTCTCAAGATGGACTCTGAATCCTTAGCTAGAATCAAACAGTCAACTGCTTCCCAAATACTCTGTCTGAATTCTCATTTCTGCTTCTTTCTCTGTATTGTAAATTATTGTCCCAGGATCCTCTTCCCCTCATCTGTGTTTAATGAGGTTCTATTCATCCCCCTAAGACAGCAAAATTGCATCCCCCACAAAATCTTGCATCTCACTCTTTTGATGCCCATTCCTTCCACACCATGTTTGAACCCTACACTATCAATCTCTCCATCTGACTAATTCCCTGAAAAAGTTAACTCTCGCCTGCACATGTTTACATTTCCAGGACTAAGATAGTCCCTTCACTTAGTTGATATGATGTTTTCCATAATACATTTTACTACGTGGAAGCCTATAAATAACTTGACTAACTTATCTTTTATGTCTATGCCTGGTCATCAGCATGTTTAATTTTCACATGCAAACATACTCCTAAGAAAGCAGGTTTATTCTCTTAGGTGATTAACACATCTCTCCTGTAATAAATTAGCAAACCTAGAATTTGTTGCTATATTTGTGAACCTCTGAGGTTTATGCATAATGATTTTTCAGAAAGTGAACAGGCTGCAACTTTGGGGTTATTTCTTCCTTCACATCCAACACACTTCTATACTTTTTTAAAAAGTATAATCTATATACTGGAGGTGTTGGCTTCTGATGGGAGAAGGGTTCTTCGCTCACTGTAGCAGGAGGCAAAGAGGAAAGTGGGTGAAGTCACATCATAAACTTGGGAGATGAAAAGATGACTAAGTACTTAGTATTCTGTTTCATGGAGGAAACAGAATACCTATCCTCACAGAAACCAAGCATGGCCCTGCCTCATAGTATTAGTACTTGCTGCTTCTTCCACACGAAACCTCCCTTCCCTGGGTACGTGCATGGGTCCCTCCCTCCCTCACATCTATACTCAGTGCCAGGTGCTTTCCCTAACCCTCCTGTCCAAAAAGCACAGTAACAATAGTCATTTCCTACCCCGCATAACTTGTTTTAGTTTTCATTGACTTATCACCACCTGGCATACTAACGACTCTTTATTTGTGGACGACAATCTGTGTAAGAAAAAGGTCTCTGCATGTTTTGTTCACAGTAACCAGTGCCTGGCTTGTAGGTGCTCAGTAAATCCATGTAAAAAGACCTATGTTGATTCTGGTAGTGGTGGTGGGGACCCAGGGGGGCGGGAAGACAGAGCAGGCACATCAGAGGTTTCAGAAGAGTTGAAAGATTTGGAATGAAAAGGGGTGAGAGTGCAAAAGCAGGATGGCCAGAGAGCTGAGGCCATTTGCAGACCCATTTGTGGACTCCTGAGGATGCAGTGTCATGAATTCATGGTAACAGCATTTTCCATCTTTCATTAATTTCTCCAGATGTATTTCAGTTATTTGGCCCAGCATGGAAAAGGCCAGATAGTGAAGAAAATAACAAAAATATAACACAAGATAGCATATGTTACATATTAGCAAATAAAAGAGAAATAGCATATTGAACAATAAGGCTTCAATAAAGCTTGTAGAGTGGGTAAAATTAAAGGAGTGCCTGAAAGGGAATTATCTGTCTTAGTACAACAGACGGGGGGGGATTGGGAATCTAGACTTAAGGGGAAAAAAAATAAACAGGTGCAAAGCAATTACCCTATATATCAACAATGTGTTTCAATTGTAATTCTAATTTATTTTCATTATTGTTATCATGGAAAAAATGTGTTAACTTCTTTCATATTGTCATATGACATTTCAGAAACCATGAATTTCTAATTAATTAGCTTACGCGCACACGCACAGGCACTAATTAATCAAAAAGAAGTTAAGACATGTCAAGTTCCCCTTCTTGAAGAATGAGAAAAATAAGTATGTGTGGAGTTGTGGGGGTGGCGGGGAAAACTTGCAGAGGAAAGGCTAGAAAATTGAATTTATCTATTACTTAAGAGGAAACCACTTTAGCAAATACATCACACTTAGTTTCCTGGCTTTTATATGAACAATGGGGAAATGTGAAATGAACACAGAGCAAGACAACTACTGGATCCACTACAAAATAAAGAGACATAACCACATCTCTTTCTCTCCATGTCCTTATTTTGAAGATGAAGGGTTAATTAGATGCTCCCTAAGATAATTATAATGCACGTGCAGACATTATATTTGGGGCCGTGTAAGTAAGTTTAGGAATACTGCAAATATGAGCTTCAAATTCTAGTCAGAGGCTCTAACTTTAAGTCTTTTTACTTTGATTATTCTATGACTTGGTCACCTGTATCAAGAAATGCAAGCGATGGGTAACTAATTAGATGAGACAGCTGTTCCAGAAATTGTAGGCCATTCATAGTCCTCTGTCTAATGTGATGCAAGAATACATCACCCCAAGTTGGTGGAGAAATAAATGCTTCACTCCCCATAAAAATGTCACAACCATACTCACTGCTTAGCCCAAATTCTTTTGAAAATTAACGTTAAGGCATTTCGATATTATGGTTAAATAATACTGTGATTTTTGTCCTGGAACATACATTATATATCCAATTCTCCATTCCTATAAAAATACAGCATCTTGTGTATTGTAAGACCTTTGCTGGTCCGTGGGCATTATTATTGTAGAAAGTAATGTACAGAAACAAAATTACTGAAGCATGATTGCAGCCACAAATAACACAATTTTCCTGGAAATGGTGTGTGATTACACAGTCCACTTTGGGATAGAAATCTTCATCCTCGTAGTTAAATTAGTTTTAAGAAATCATATTGAAGTATAATTGAACAGCTATTTTACATTCACAGCTCTTATTTTATGTTCATAACTCAGGGAATGCGAACCAGAATACCCAAAATGTAATTTTGCCATGCCTCAAATAATCAAAACCTGGTTTTGATCGATTATGTGAAAAATTGAGAAATTCTTCTACCGTACTTAGCGATACACAATCTGTAATTTATAGATTGAGATGACAGAAAATTATTTCAAATGATATTAAAAGATGTCAGATCAATTTATGTCTACATATATTTATGGGCGTGCGAGTGTATGTCTGAGGATGTGGTCGCATAGCCGTGAACATGAATATGTGCTGCTAAGTAGAAAACGGAGGCTCAGCCTTACAGGTCTTGTTGAGTACACGGGTACGTGCGGGAGAGATCACGTATGCATCAGTGCAGGAAAAGGCCTAAAAGCACAGCACAAGATGAACAGCGGTTTTGTCCAGGTGGTGGAACAATAGATGAGCTTCAGGGTCGTTTCAATAGATTTTCATTTTTGCGTTTGCTGTAATTTTGGAATATGAAAAATAATGAAGCTACAAAGAAAAGTTACAAAGTACTGAGCAGCGAAAGATATGTAAAATTAACCAAGCCACTAAACCAAAAACTCAATGAAATATATTAGAAAAGAACAAAAATAGGAAAATGAATACACAGTGTATGTGAGAGAAGTAGAAAATGAATTGATCATTTTAGGGAAAGCCTGTCTTTAAAAACGCTCCCCTCCACCCCCCAAAGCCAACAACAATACGCAAGGTCAATTGTTTTAATGTCTCAGATCAGAAAATGCAGTGGCAATAGCAAGCCACAATTACAAAATCAACATTTGAAAGCACAATTCTTAAAGGATCCTATCATAGGAACAAAGTGTATGGGCACGCTCTCCTGGGAATAAACAAGGGCAAATTGTTTTATTGCTGTTCTACAAGAGATTTTCCACAACATTGATGAGGGATACCTGGAGGTTACATTGTAATAGCATGCTTCAGTAACCAACACTATTAAAAACAGTTCCAATCCATTATCTACTGGAAATCAACACACTATAAAATACTTTGCCAACCAGCAAAACAAAGTCAGGTCAAGTGAACTAGGTGGCTAACTTTGACATGAGTCTTTGTTAATTGGGGAATTTCAATTGTCGATAAGAAATTCTTTGTTTTGCAGCATAGACGTAGGTGGATAAAGGAAGATTGCTTCTAAAATTGTGATTTGCTCATGATAAGCTCTGTGACTAAGGGCAAGTTTCCTAACCTTGCTAGAACTCTTATTTCACATCTAATATTCATCGTGCAGTTATTATTAATATGATTAATATTAGATGATTGGATCTACATAATATACTAATTCAATAGCTGGTGTTCAGTAAACTGTTAAAGGAATGGCAGCTTTCATTTATGTGCATGACTTAAAATGTCTGTTTTGTTCTACTTTTTGAATGAATCCATGTCATGATGTTACAAAAAATCCCTCCCCCCCAAATTTTATTTACCATAGCTATAAAATAAACAGGAAAATGTGCTCTGACTGCAGAAACAGTCTAGAACTGAGTAAAGTGCCACAAGGGCATTCAATAAAAGTATGAGAAGTGACCACAAAATTATTTGCACAAGGATGTAGATAATTACCCACCCAGCAATACAACAGTTAGCATAGTCAATTAAAAATCAACTTAATATGTATTTTGATTCTATCAGAAACTTTATAAGTCAATACGTACATAGACTCTTAAAGTTGAAATACTATTATTTGGTACAAAAATCTGTCCCCACAAAGTCAAGATATCTCTAATGGAAATAGAAGTTGCCTTCTGGCTTTTAAATATTATGTCTACAGAATCATTTCATGCCTACGGAGTTCACTCCACTGTGAATGTATAGTTATTTTAACAAATAGTAAGTGACCTTTTTCAGTATGAGCTGGCAAGTTTCAGGGTCTTCTATTATTGTAAGAGGCAAGATAATGAATGACATTATCCTTGTTTTAAGTAACCCCATACCATTGGGACAGAGGAAAAATATGTACTACAAATGTTTAATGTATAATGTATTTAAAATCAAGACACAGTACATAGAGGAGATATGAAATTTTTCCTTCCACAAAACATCCTATTAAGTATAAAAATCCTGTTATATTTGTTAAAAACAAATTCTTAAAAACAAAAACAAACAAAACGGTCAGTTCCTCCATACTTTTCACTTACCTTACAATATCATTACGCATTACATTTTAATGTTTTTTGCATATAGTCCATGATTTCTCAGAAATATTCATGCTTTCTACTGAGTCATCAACAAGTATGTCACTAAGCATCTATGTATATATTAAAACTCACTTAAAACAGTGACTTAAATAGCAAAGAGGCCTCCATTCACTGTCAAGTACTATAGTGACCAAGGAGTTTTGCCACCTTGTGATTCAATATAAGGAACAAATATATAAGTGGGA
Organism: Rhinolophus sinicus; assembly: GCF_057876585.1. NCBI lineage: Eukaryota > Metazoa > Chordata > Mammalia > Chiroptera > Rhinolophidae > Rhinolophus > Rhinolophus sinicus. The sequence continues at coordinate 112,048,016 of NC_142504.1, read as the reverse complement.
ACTGGCTGACTTAGAGCAAACAGACATTTTAAAATTTATTATTCTTATACCTTGATTATTATAAGATGTTTGGGAACAATGAATTTAGATTCAGCTTTCACCAGGTACTCTAAGTCTTGGTCCCCATCTTCAATAAATAAGATAAATCCTAATTTAATTAACAAGTTAAATATTTCTGATTTGGCTGTCAAATAAATATTTAATTATTTGACTAAATAAACGTGCTTTAAATTTCTGAGTTCTTTGACTGTTCATCTCACCATAGTAATAAATGAATTTCCTCCTTTGTTTCCCTCACCTCTCCAACACCTACTTGAAAAGTCGTATGTTTTCCTAAATAAAGGTTAGCTATTAATAATAGGTGCATGTTCCTGAATTTTATTTCTTCTATTAAAATACATATCATATATTATATATGTAAATATATATTACATATGTAAATATAATATAATCAACGCTAAGTGTTTGGCACAGTAACTGGTGTTACAATTTGATGTAAAAGAGGATCGCAGATATTTCCTCTCTTTACCTAAGTTTCAGAATTTATTTGTTAAATATGATTATAATACTTTGGTCAGAAGAGTTGACTCTTAATAGTTGCTCTCACCTGGCTGAATCATTAATCCCTTGAAAATAAGGTTCACATTGGGAAATACACTGATCTCTGAAGTAAGTTTACTTCTGGTGAATTTAATCACCTGTGCTTTCTAGTTTCAGTAAAGGCACATCGTTAACTACTAATGCCAAAGCAATGACCAGATTCATAATGTAATGTGATAAAGTTGCATTGCATACATTGATTCCAGCCCTTTAGCTTGTTTGTTTGTTTTAAGTGCCTTGTATACATTTTTTGTTATTATAAAGGCCAGTGCATTATCCTGCTTTAAATACTGGCTTATCTACAAAGCTCGTTTTCAAATGTCTATATGAAATAAATAATAGTTAGGCTTTTCTCCAAGCTCGTAAAGACAAAGAAAATTCTCATGTATTGAGAAATGTGATCACTCCTAATGAGAATTCATTAACTTGTATATCACAAGCTTTTCTGAAATTTTCTAGAGCAAATGTATATATAATCAAAGAGTGAGTAAGCATTTCATGTAATAGACCGTGAAATAATGTTAGCTTTCATAAGATTTTCCCTATGTGCAAATGATTCATTAATGTAAATAAATAGTCTGAGCATAAAGACAGAGTCACAAAGTCAGGATACTTTGGGCTGTCGAGAACAAAAGAAAAACAAGTATGACAAGTATGTTCTCTGCTTTACTTGTAACACATTTGAGAATTCAAGCATTTAACAAATACACACTTCCAAATAACACATATTTATGATAATAAAGGCTTACTATCTAAAATTATATTTCATATGCCACGCACGTGTCCAATAAATCATGATTACATATACTTAAGAAGACATTATGCCTCTGTGTAGATGTCTGATTTCACTATTCTTCCCAAATATTTCTAAATCCCCTTAATACTTAGTGTCATCTAACGTTTTTCTTTCTCTATTTTCCAGAGATCATAATATCTAAAAGATGGAACACTGAAAAAATGGGTGTTGGAATTTTGACCTGGAAAATATGGAAAACAAACTTAAATCAGGTTATGTTAGAAATGATGTTGTCAATGTAACTGAATAGACATAATTTATAGTAGGCAAAAAAATACATCAGAATTGGCAGGCCCATATGTTCAAATGATTCATTATTACTCATGGGTTTATGTGCCTTAATGGAGTGAATTATCTCATAATGCCACTTAATCATAAACTATTAAGAGTCTCCATGAGTGCATTGGGTTAATTTCATTCGAGTTTTAATCTGTTAAAAAGGAAAGAAAAAATAGATGAGACATTTCACTGAAATGCCAAAAGAAAACAAATAAAAAAATATGTATTATTTGTGACATCTACTATCTATTCTAACTTTGTATAACTTATTTTATTCTAGCAGTAACTTCTAGCATGTATGTGTTTTCTATAGTAAAAACAGCTTTCCTTTCCACTAAAAAATTAAAAATAGCCTTTATTTTAGCCATCGAATGGAAACTCTGAGTAAAGATGGCAAGTTCTTGGGTTATAAACTTGACTTTATAGATATATCTGAATCAACAGGTTATCTTCATCAAGAATAATCTTTAGTAGAGTATAAATATGTTGTTTTCCCCTTAATTTATGACAAGAGTATGTAAAAAGTACCCCTGAAAGAGTAGTAAAAATAGATAGCATTTAAAAATATAGAGAGAGATATCTAATAATACACAGTCTTTTCCTTTTTAAAAAGGTTAATCAACAGAACTAAGGTCCCCAAAATGAGAATAACCAAAGGCAACAACACTTGATAGGCAAAAACATTTGTTACTTCACATCTGTACACTCAAGAGTATCAATTACTTACTGGGGTGACGTATGTTGGTTAATATCTGTATATAATGAGGAGTAGGATTAATTGCTGATTTGTGTTATTCCAGTTTAAATATAGCTTCCTCCTTTAAAGAGAACATATCCATGCTATAAGAGAAGACTACTTTTGAAAACAAATTTCAAAAATTATTAAAGATTTTCATTCCTTATTTAAAAGATACATCTAGTCAGTTCATCATAGAAACCAAGAAAGCTAAATTTATCAGACAATTTTCTAATGATCAAAAAACAAGAACAAAATTTTCAGCCTCCTCAAAGCTTGCCAACAACTATCTTAGTAAGTAAGTCATCTTAATTTAAAATTTGCAACTTAAAGCATCTCCTAAATTATTTCCCGCTACACCAAAACATTCAGTTAAATTACCTCTCTACTCTAAGAATAGAGCCTGCATAGTTGGTCAGTTCCTGCTGATGAAGAATGTGGGCACAGCAGAAATCAGCTGTTTTGGTGACAATTCTTCATCAGTAATAACTAAACATAGGTGAAAGGACATTTATCTAGTGACATGTGAAAAAACTCATTGCCTCATTTAAAAAGACTGATTTTAGTTGCAATGTATAAATAGCTCTCTCTGGCTGTCAAATGTTCCTTTAGAATACACTGGTAGTAAGAAATAGCATTCTTACGAATTTGGTTTGTTTCACTTGTTCTGCTTGTTATGTAATGTTTTTTTTTTAAATTCAAAATTAAGGAATTAGAAGAGTTTCAGCTAATGACAAGTATCCTAATTATATTTATATTGTCATATTGTAAGAATCACAACACATGAGCTTCTGCTATAATTTGCTATGATTGTAATAAAGCCTGACACTGTATAATACAACAGTGAGTTTTCAAACTGATATTCAGTTCCACTAACTCATTACAGAATATTCTTGAACAATCTAAGGGAATTAGAGCTCCACAATGAACAATTATACACATACTCATCAAGTATTTTGCCCATAAGTCTTCAAATTCATGAAGGACCGCCCCAATATCAAGGTCCTATTGATTTGGCTACAGATCCCATCAAGATTATCTACTTTCCCAAGAAAGTCAAATGTTACCAGTTAAAATGTTAAGATATCTGGAAATATTTTATGGAGAAAATGAAAATTATACATTATATCTAAAATTAAGAATTCTCTAGAAACTTTGGAAAAAATTAGAAATGATAGGTACAAATAAATTCATTTCCTTAAAATTTGACTTCAAATTGTGAACAAACAAGCAAGAAGATATATGAGAGCTCCCTTTGTTAAATGTTTCTGGCCAGGTTATGGAGTAATCATTCAGAGGTATGGTGGGTTGACCCCTGGAGTCAGCCAATCCTGCATCCAAACCTAGTTCTTCACTGGCAAGCTTTGGGTCTTCCTTCTACCTCAATTTTCTCCTTTGAAAAATGGAAATGGTAAAAGAACAATCTCTTCAGGAGATTTTTGTGAGGAGTAAATAAAATAATACTTTTAAAGTGCTTAACATGGAGTTGAGAAAATCATAATTACTCAACATACTTTGGACAGGAATACACAATAAAAAATGAATGTGCACTACATTTTCAGTTGAAAATAGTGAAATAGATACCACTTCTACAAATAAAACTCAGCATCTGTTCTCAAGATGCCATTGAACTTACTTGTATGTCCTTCAAGAGCAGAAAAGAGATTTACAAAAAGGAACTATTGTGTATCATTTGTCACTAAAGTGGAAGGGATTATAAAGTCCACTTAAAGAAGGCCCTCTATTTACTCATGAAGAAATAAGACCAAGAGTGGTTTACTGACCAATAGGTTTCAAAGTGAGGGCAGGTCTGGAACAAAGGTTTTTGATGTCTTAGAATAGTGTTAATTTTTTTCCTCCCCAAACCATATTACCTTAAATCTAATCCTGAACTAAACCTTTTTGGAAAAGAATAGCTTTAGTCTTTAGAATTCGTTTTTTCCAGAGGACTGTGTTAAGTGGAATTAAAAACAAAACAAAACACTAATCCAGTGAATACAATAAAATTAATTGTATGTTCCAAGATTGCATTTTAAGGTTGTCCAGGTGTCTTTCTCTATAATCTTTTCCAAATAAGCAATCCAAAACTACACTGTGGTATACAAAATTTGACACGTGGTTATTGTAAAGCAAAGTACTGCTTCTTCATTCAAAATGACTTATATGCCTATACAAATAATCATTCAAAGAGAAATTAAAAATTTAAGACGTTTATAGATTAGTAATGAGCCATTTTATATAAGTTCATATTTAAATGTCAAAATATCATACAAAAAGAAGCGACATAGAAAAAGCCTAGACTAGATGCACAGAAATACTGGTAGGTTATGTAATGCCAACACTGAATAAGAACCCCATAAACGTGAAATGGACTCACAATTCTCCATAATTGGTCAAAAATCCACTGACATGATCTACAGAGCTGGGATCTGAGTTAGAAGGAGCTGACACAGGTCCATACATCAGCTCAACAAACAGTTCAGGAAACAATCACTGAATGTACACTCTGTGATAGGTACACACATATTAATTGGAACGTAAAGATCACTAGCTATTCACCAAAATGCCTTTGTCTTGTTCCTGGACACACAACTAGATGACATTTCCCAGTTTCCCTGATAGTTAGCTATAGTCATGTGACTCCATTTTAGCCAATGGTTATGGATGAGAATGTTTCAGGACACTTCCATGCTTGATCATAAAGTGCTTCTACACATATCCTTCTGCTATCATCTTCTGCTAGATAGAAGCCACACACAAATGCAAGGCCCTAGGACAGTATATCTCAAACCTTCCTGCCCATTAATACCATCCTTAAGGAGCCTTTTTAGACATTTTATTCCCTAATTTCCTTCCCCGTGAAATTTTAATACTCTGGATATACTATATATATGTTTACATACTGTGGCCTTTTTTGGGGGGACCACAGACTATTATAATTTCTCAAATTGTTTTCACCCTTGCCCCCTTAAAAAATCTATTTTACCCCTGTGGATGATATGGCCCATGTTGAGAATGCACGCCCAGGAGAATCATGAAATGGCAGAATGCAAGGTTTCAGCATCCAAGTTAGACGACTAGGAGCACAATATAAATTCCAGTATGTTGACTCATTACACATTTTGGGTCCAATGCGTTATAGCAGTTTAGTCTGTCCTAAGAAATATGAATGTTTTAAAATGTGTTTATAGAAAGTTTAATCATATGTTTTGCCTGTTTAGCTAAAGAATCCAATAGTTGGCAAAAGTCAAGAGCAAACCGTAAAGCCCCTACTATTCAAAACAAAACAAACAAAATTCCCTAGATAATGCACTAGTGACTTACAGATGATATTCCCCTTTAAAAGATAAAGTCTACTCACAAGGTCGTTAGGATGTTAGTGTATCCATTCAATCACAGACCTCTCTCCAAAACAGACATAAGAGTGGGGTAATGAGGGGCTTAATTACTAAATAACCTCATTAATCTCACCGTCCTTGGAGCTGTCTCTCTAGAAAACTACTCATCATTTTATAGGATATCCAAAGGCCAGATATTTCTTACTTTGCACACATAGCATAAAGCATAATAATAAAAATATTCTGCAGTCCAAATAGTCCACTTTCATGTTTCCACAAAAGTACAAAAGCTTATCAAAATGAAATAAAGTTAGAACCCTCAAAGTTCACATTTACATTAATTAGTTTTCAAATGTAAAATGTAACATTTTACATAATTATGTAATGCAAAATAACTTATTTTAAAATTTTAAATTGTATGATATAAACACAATGAATGCTGCCTGAATATAAATTGCCCTCTGATATATTTAATTAGGTAATATAAATTCTTATTACTTTCAACAATTAAATTTCTGTTGTTTCCTTCCAACCGTTTTAATTTTTCAAATATATAAGCAACTGAAGGTTCAGTTGAAATTCTGTCAAGTAATGACAATTTATGCCCTTTTTTTTTTAATTGGAAGAGAGGGATGGCAGATTTCCCAATTCATCTATTATGGCTTCATGAGTGTGAAAAACAACCAGCTTAATAGCATGTGTCACTTAAGGGACCAGACTTATTGAATAAAAGCAATTTCTTCAAGTATACAGTAGTGGTATTAGATTAAAAGAAGCAGAATAAAAATCTTTTTCCTATTACACAAAAGTGGTGTCAGAGTAAAATAAGCATTAAAAAAATCTCTAACCAAGAATTTGTATTATGACTAAGAAACTTGATACTCTTAAAAAAATAAAATTGTAAAACCTACTTACATATCAAGGTGTCCGAATTATTGAAATGTAAAAAAAAAAGCACTAAATGTATTGATCATGCCTCTAAATGAGATGTGGTACAAAGTAAAATCAGAATAATTGAAGGGTTCTCTAGCAGCGGAAATGAGATAAACTTTTCAAATAAATCACTTGTTCATTTGAAATAAATGTCTGTGCATCTACAATTGCTATGGTACCTTGTGTGTCCTATAAATTACTTGGCATTGCACCTTAATAATATTTAATTCTTAGTCAGGCTTTCCTAATGCAACATCCCTACATTTAACCTAAGAGCCATTTGTGAAAATAGAAAATTACAGTATCCACCCAAAATGCGAATTCCTGGCGATTTTCAAAGGAAATCCCCCTGTCGCTGCTACATTTGGACCCTTCCATTTACCCAATGTGCCAGTGATGGCACGTGGCTTCCATGATGCCTTCACATAGATTTAGCAAGTTATTCCCCAGCAGACACAGAGTGGGGGAACAGAGCCCATGACACGAAGAATGTGGCACAACCTTCGTTTCAGCCCTGGTTCAGGTAACCTTCAGCAGAACCCAACCTGCAGGGCCACATGTAACAAACATGAACGCGTGGCTCGTTCACTCATGCATCACTGTTCTGCCACGGTGCCATTCACGGATTCTCTTCCTTGTGACGTTTACTATTAATGATTTATCGTATACCAAATTAGTAAGGGAGTAAGTCAGGAAGTTCTGCCTTAACTAGCATCCTTAGAACACCTGCTCTAAAGAATAGCCTATAAAAAAGGTTGATACATCTTACATACTTATCTAGTTGTTAGTCAAAGTATCTGGGCCCCTTAGAGACGGCTTTGCCCTATGGTTGCCTATAGACCTTTCCAGCAAGGTCCGTGATGATCAAAATCCCATTCTTTGAAACTTCTAATGACAGAAGAAAAAGGAGAGAACAACAAAGTGAAAAACATACACCAAAGAATCTAATGCTGCTATAGATGGTAGCGTGATTACTGTTTTGATTTGTACGACTGTGTGGTAATTATAGCAATACATTTTGCCATAATATTAAAGATATGAGTAGGGTCAATTTGGTGATTTGAGATATATTACCTGCACGGTCACACATACAATTTGTTCACTTTTCATAGCCAAATTGCGTTCCATATAATCCACCTCTACTTGGTCTAAAAACGGTAGACTAAGGAAATTTTATCAAATTATTAGAAACTCATTCTCTCAGATACTAAGAGACTCTGGAGGTGTTTGAGAATTTAAAATCAGATGAAGTTGATGAAATGGACCCGTTAACTTAAAGAAATTGTTAAGCAAGATGGAAAAGACTTTAGGTTGAGACACTGACTTAACCACTGCACTGTTTTCAATGCTTAACAGACTCGGGTCTTCCGGTGTTTCTGCCCTGCAGAGGGGGAAACTGAAGCTTCCAGGAGTCCGCCAGCAGGGACTTCCCGAAAAGCCATTTTTTGTCCCCAGTAAAACCAATGCAAATGTAGTCTGTTGAAAAACTCAGCAGAAGGATAAAATTGTTCCATTTCAGGTAGAAAACTCTTTATACAGACTATCTATCCATTTGCTCAAAACGGAATTTTTTAGTTCTGAGAGATACTGAAGGTTGAAATGAAGGCTTTACTAGCTTTGACACCCAGCTGTGTGGAAGTTCGGAAAGAAAAGGCCTCTGATGGGCCCTATTTTCTGCTCCAATTTTTAAAACTTCTGTTCTAATCCAAAAAAAGTGGACATGGAGTTTGTAGGTGTGAAAAATATATAACTTTATATCTACTAATCTTTAGTTGTGATGATTTAAAATATATTTGATTTAAACCCTAAATAACTCATTGGGCACAAATGCCTAATCTTCCAGCTGATCTGTTTTATTGCTCCCGTCACCACCACCTGAAGACACCTGTCCTGCTACTTCATCATGACCTCCAGCCCTTCACCCTATAATTTCTCCACCACTTACTACTATTGAGCTTAGAAACCACGATTCATCATTTCAACTACTTTCTTGTCCTACAATAACCTATTGCTCCCCTCTACTCAAAATCCACCTGCCCAAAAATATATCAGTTTTACTGTTGAAAGAAAAAGATCCCAGCATCCCCATGTCTGGTCTTCCTCCCATCTTATTGCAATAGAAGAGGTGACCCCCTCCTATTGCAGCCAATTCAGAAAACCTGAATTATTGTTTCTCTTTTCTGCCATAATTTCAAACTCTACCTCCTTACTCATCAGCGTTAAAAAGGTTCACGTCCCTAATAAAAATAAAAAAATTACTCCACTACCCAATATAATCATTATTCTCATTTTGTGAAATTTCCCAGTCAAGTATTTTAAATAGTCTTTAACAGTTTCTTCATTCTCTTCCCCTTTCCCTCCAATCTATTCCTGTTCCATTGCAATCTGGCTTCTGTCCCCTGTTACCATTCTGAAAAGCTCTCTACAACTAGCTCATCAACTCCCATGTCACTAACTGTTGAAACAGATATGTAAAAAAGGCAGTGCCACAAAGACAGTCATTATATAATGAGATTTAATAAGTCATTTATGGAAATGCTGGCAATCATAGTCATTATGGAAATATTTTCATACTACCTTTGGTATTCATGACTTGTAATGTACGTGAAATAACACTCAGACATTTACTATCTTTAAGTCAACTGAACAATTATGTCTATTGTAGTTGTTCTAAAAGATAATTATTTTCAACTTAGCTCCTATCTCCTTTAAAATTATACTGTTTTTTAATATTAGATAGCGAAGAACAAATAGAACATTTAAAATCTGTTTTGCCCTAATGTATGTTTTTAAAATAATTATACATGTTTGGTCTCATAATCTGATTCAGCAATTCTGGTCCAAAGAAACAAACAAAGAAACAAACAAAAAACATTTTAAAAAGCAGATGCACACATAATTTTAAATATGGAACCATATTTGATGAAACAGTTTAAAATTTTTCTTTAAATATATTTATATTCTTTTGTTAGTTACCTTTCCATGTTAGATTTAGAAATTTTCCTAGCCCTTACACGTGTAAAACTAATCTACACTGATAGTTATTATTATAGCCAATATTTAAGAAAATACCATGAAATATTCCTGTACTGTCTTTCTCACCACATGTTAGCAAAAACCATAATATATCCATCTTGGCTTTCTTTCTTTTCATCCTGATTTTTCATCCAATTTTAACAATATTTTGATAATATATTATGCCTGTCAATGAAAACTCTAAAATTAATTTGTAAATGTCATATCAATCAGAATATTTCTGAGGATTTGTTTATAAAAAGCAATGTGTGAAGTAATATGTCGGTGTATTATTAATCCAGTCTTTAAAAAACGTCTCCTAGATTTTGTGTAGCTAACACAACCCCAAACAACTGAACGATTCGAACGAATAGGTGTCCCCAGTAATGATGCACCCCGATTTAACTGCTCACCAGTGGGCTTTGAGGTAGGGGGATGCCAACTGATTGGGAGGTATGTTTAAGGAGCGCTGAGGTATCTTCCAGACACACATTGGCCCCACTACGTAAACATCACTGCTGCTTATGTGAATTAGCAATCAAATGTAAATACTACAAATACAAGATGAAATACTTGATGCAATAGCCTGGGGAAGTAGTGACACATAATAGATGCTCATCAAACAATAACAGAGATGCTACCAACAATATAAAAGGGAAAAAAGCAACTCAAAGGAGGAAAAAGCGCCTGGAGGAAGCTTACCTGAGAGGAGGTTCAGAGGGAGGAGGAAAACAGCTACTTGCTTCATCAATGCTCTTCCACACCCATCTGCACTTCACTTCCAAGGCTATTTATGGGTGTTCTGGCGGGTGTGGCATTGTAATTGTTAAAATCAAAAACAAATGGAGGCTCATACATTCCACGCAGACAAAACCAAGTCAGTCATGCAAACAAAGTGTAATTCAGCCCTCAGTGCTAGATGAAGCTGACCTGACTCATTTTTTGCTGATGCCTCTGGAAATCATGAGGAAAACTTACACTGTTTCCCAAAATGGATAAGAGGTAACCACTAGTGTCCTATCCTTTAAGGAAATTCTAATATAGCCAATCACTGTGAAGAATAAACAGGCCCCGCCTCCTTGCTCTAGAAGCTGCCCTGTAACTATATACCCGAGCCTCATTCCATGTTTGCTCTGAGTGCTCCTGGTTTGTAAACTGTCATTTGGTGTGCGCACGATAAACTTTTACCGCCGTGTTTCCCTGAAAATAAGACCTAGCAGGACCATCAGCTCTAATGTGTCTTTTGGAGCAAAAATTAATATAAGACACGGTTTATTTTACTATAAAATAAGACCGGGTCTTTAATTTCATATCATATCATATATCATATCATATCATATCATATCATATCAATATAATACCGGGTATTATATTAATTTTTGCTCCAAAAGATGCATTAGAGCTGATTGTCTGGCTAGGTCTTATTTTCGGGGAAATAGGGTAATTCCTACTTTGGTGATTCATTGGTTTTACTTTTGCTATATCTGAACTGTTGACTTTTGCTATGTCTGAACTGTGTGGTTACATATTCTTAGGTTAGCTATGCACTGAGCAGAAGGGCAGGGTCTCATTTTGAAGTCATTCATTGTCATCATTTGGGGAAGATACTTGCTAGGTGAGAAGGAAGAAACAGGTGAAATGAACTTCAGTTTGGTGAAACCTTGGTTGTCTGGGCCGTTGGGATGGGGGAGACCTATGAAAGTGCATCCAGGATATAGGAATGAGAGGGGTAGTTGCTGGATGCATGCAAATTTGGGCTTTCCCCCCCTTTTGGGCTTGCAGTGGTACTATACCCTGGCTACGCATTACAATCACATGGGCATGAGGGTGGGGCAGGGAGTGGGGGTGGGAACAGTGGGTGTGGAGGGGAGTGAGGCTTGGGGGAGGGAGCCTGGAGGGTAAAGGGGGCGTGTCAAAAATAATGATACCCTGCAGCAGGCCGGACTGATTTAATCAAGCTGTCTGCTGTGTGGCATCTGAGTATTCCTGATTCTTGCCATGTGATTAACACTTGAGAAACACTGGCATCAGAGAGGTGTTGTTACAACTCAGTTAAGTTAAAGGGTGCGGGGTGGTCAAGAGAAGAATTTCTTTCTCTGCTGCTTGAGAAGTATCTTCTGTGGACTAGCCTGGGCCAGCATGCAGATGGCAGTGGGAACTCAGTAAGAGGGCAAGGCTCGGGGACGTGGATGGGTAGTCAGGTGACCTACCTGCTTCCTCTCACAGGGATGTTTTTTCTCCCATTTGAAAACCTGTGAATCCAGCCTGTTTTGATTTGCACTTTTATTGAGGTCTCCAACCACATCTGGGTGTGTAAGGAAAACGTGGGGAGAGTCAGGAGAAAAACGTGGGGAGAGTCAGGTACTTCCTGTCTTTATCATCTCAGATTTATCAAGTTTGGCCTACCACATTGTCAGACACATCTCGCATATTTGGTATGTAGCTCTACAAGTCTGTGTGTAAAAAGAGAAAAAAATGTAGTGTGTGTGTGTGTGTGTGTGTGTGTGTGTGTGTGTGTGTGTGTTTGTGCATATTTCTATTGTGTGCACATATATGGCAAACAAAATGGTTGGGCATATTCTTACATAACTGGTGTCACCCTGCCCATTTTCTACTTGAAGTGAGATTATTTTCAGGTTGTATCCCAATAACAATAACTGATTATAGCGTAGAACATTTGGAATAAAAAAAGAGAAAGATACAGAGCAAAACATAGCCATTCTTAGGTAAAGCAGTAATGAACAAGTATTTTACAGAGGATGCTAACAGAAAGCTTCCAAAATAATAATTTGACACAGACTTGCTAATTAAAGAGACTAAGCTGTATCATTAGCATACACAGAAAAGAATCTGAATCAATGAATCAAGTACTTAAAACAAGTATAATTTCAGTGTAAATAATTTGGACAGAGAGGAACAACAGGCTCCAAAGAGAAAGCAACTAGAAAAGGTCACACCATGACAATTCCTTTTGCTACACTGGTATAGCCACCAGATGCTTCAAGGGGAGTAGTTAGGAGATTACTTTAGATGACGCCATGCCTGCTTTTTTTATGCTTTCCCCACCATGTCCACAGCACATGAACCTTTGCTGAGCATGTCTCCTCCCTCGTCTCACCAGCAGTCATCACATCCTTCCTGGGAATTCTGTCACCAACCCAAGGACTTGTGAGGTAGCCGACGCAGATGGTAGCATCTCAGAACCTCGGCTTTCTTCCAAGTATCTCTGCCCCAAAGCCACTGCTCTTCCCCGTCCCAAGATAATTTAAATGATCTCATAGAAAGGAAAATTCATGCTTTTCAAGAAACTTGCTTTCCCCCAAGAAGTACAAACCTTACCGGAGGTAAATGAGTCCTTGTTCTTACTCACCTGGTGTGGGATGCTCTTCGATGGCTCTTTTCCAGGTAGCGCTCTACTTTCATCTTTCTGATCTCAATCTGAACCTTCCTTTCCCAGGAGGAAGCAACGACATGAATCTACTAATTTGCAGCATTTAGCAGAGTTGCCATCATCGACTGTCGGTGTTTTGATCTGAGTGCAGGCTTCATGAGGGCAGCTCTTACACTGCGTGTCTCGCCAGGCTTATGCCCCATATCTACACTGGGTGTGTCTGAAACACACAGCAACTCGGCTATCTCCACATCTATTCCAGATCCCTTCTAGTTTACCCTCTTGGAATGCTAACCATCTACGTTTTCCTGAGTCTTTAGAGCTCCAGATAAGATTTAGATGCCGGAAAAGAGAGGCACTCAAACGAGGCCTGGACTTGGAGCTGATTTCGGTGGGAAAAGAGGCCATGAGGAGTTATGGAGCCAGCAGGCCTCGTCCTAGGGAAGACCTCCTTGTCCCCTGCTTGCATCTAACGTGGGATGGGCATGGAGGCAGTCGCTAGCAAAGGGGCATCCACCCCCAGCGCTTCCTGATACCTTCCCAGAAGGAACCCACTCTTTAGTTAGACCCGTTCCCTGCCTCTACCAGGAGTCATTCCTGTACAGCCAATGTAGTCTGGTCCCCCAATCCTTCCAAATCGCCTGACTCCGTGTGTCACATACCTTACTGGTATTTATCCACCTTCTGATACCTACAATCAAACTCTGAAAACACGGTATTCAGTGTTTGTTGAATAAAGTATGAGACAAACAAGAGTAGACACAACTGACTTTAAGTGAATTTTCTTGTCCCTACAATAGATGAGATAACTTGCACCTTTTACAAAATTAGGTCTTAACAGTCTTCTTTTGTTCTTTGTAAATTATGCGTTATAAACATTTGTGAAATAAGTAATGCAGTGGATTGCAACATTGGAAAACTCATACTGCCTACATCACAGAAAAACTCTGAAAATCCTTTTATATCATTTTGAAAAGAATTCTTAATTTATACTTCCTTTACAACTATTAAAACTAAAAACTGACTGAAATTGATTTTTTTCTTTAAATGTATTACACGCTAGAAAGCAAAAGGTGGGTAAGACAAATCTAATAAGAAGGAAAGAGGTATTTCTCATATGGTAAAAGTTAGGCTAATAAGCAGTGATTCATACAAATATAAAGACTAGAAAACTTTACAACTCAGAGAATTATCTGGAGAGAAGAGCACATTGGGTTTAAAAATTAGTAAATCCAAATTATCTTTCTTTTTTTTTCCTATATGGTACATCCAGCCAAAGGACATAGTATTAATTATGAGATGCTCATTAATATGGGGGAAAAAAAAACCACACAAAAACACTCCATCTACATAAGCCCAAATAGTTTCTTTGAGAGAAACTAGATTAATTCTATCTGGCGTAAGGTAGGATAATTAGTTTTAACTGTATTAAGGTAAAATTATTCTAGTAATGGCGACCCCGACGGCTAATTATTCCTCCGTAAGTTACTAGCAGCTCCTCCACACCTGCCCAACCTCGGCATAGCAGACCTCTCACCTGTCACTGCTCTTTCCCACAATGTCAAAGACATGCCACGAACACAGCCACCAACCTGCCCCCAGCACAAAGAGAACCAGATTTTCAAACATCAGTGTAGTAAATTGGAAAATAAATCTCATTTGTGATATTTATTCAAATTTACTATGAAGTGTATAAAACACCCTTGAAAATAATTAATATGAAATTACAATTAACAAAAGATATTTATCCTAATCAATGTTCTCCCTAAAGATACACATGTACAAACACACACACACACACACACACACACACACACACACACACTTCAATAAAGCCAAGTCAGAAATAACCTGAAGTCATTTACAGTTATTGCAAAGGGTATAACAATGTATTTAGGGAACAATGGTATTGATTTGTGATTTTCCAAATTTTAGTACACGTAAAATTCACCTAGATACTTATTTTAAAATATATGCATTCCTAGTTCCCAAGTTACATGCCTACTAATTCAGAATTTTTATTTTAAGGTAGAGATAGAACCATTTTCCAACTTGAAGAAACACTGCTCTAGGAGATAAGAACATCTAATTTATTTTTAAATTCCTTCTCTTCACCATGTAAATTCTACAGAACATACATGGAATAAACTCCTTTCAGAATAATAGAAAAGAAACTGAATGTGAAATATGAATGTGATTTGTAATTATTCTTTCTTGATTGACTTCCTAATCATTTGCACTAGAATAGAACCACCCTCACAAAAGAAAAAAAAAGGAACGCTGTAATAGAAAATTAAATCAAAGTTGGTTAAAAGCAAAGAGATGATTTTTGTTAGTTACTGATGTATTGATGCTTCCTCTCCTTTGTTTTCCTAGAATTTACAGAGAATTAGAAAGGCTGCCAAATGCTGTGGGGATTTAAACTCCATTAAATTAAGCATAACAAAATGATAGGGAAACAGAAAGTGATGGCCAGTAGCAGAAAAATATGAAATGAAAAAATCTCTCAATTATGTCAACAACCATATTAAATTTAACTGTGTGAATTAAAAAGAAATAAATTCAGCATGTGGAAAGAGTACACTAAGCTGTATCAGGAGGCAACAGCTATTTTAGTGAAAATAAACAAATTCTAAAGAAATATTGCATTGTCCTCATGGACACAATTTATGTCTTTATTTAAACCTAGTAGCTATGTTTTGGAAAATGTAATAGGTTCATGGAATTTGGATCCTGGAAGAATCTTGGCTACTTATTCCAAGCTCTTCTTTGAAAAATTAGGAAACTAAAGCACAAGGAGTATTACTTGGCTAAGATCGTTCAAAGATTGAGCATGGACCCAGGATAAGTTTCGTTCTTCCATTCTCTAATCTCTGGTCCCATTTTCCTGTTATATATGAGTGGAATCATACATTTAGCAGTTACCACTCTCTTTAAATAAAAATGTGGCATGCTCTCTGCAGCCTCTTTTATAACGGCACTGGTTCCATACGTGAGGGCTCCACTTTAGACCTAACCACCTCCCAAAGATCTCACCTTTAATCACCATCACATTAGGGATGAGGTTTCAATACATGAATTTTGGAGGGACACAAGCATTCAGCTCTCAGTACTCCCAAAACTTATCTACAAATTCAATATAGTCTCTATAAAAATCCCTGTGGCAATTTGTGCAGAAATGAAAAAGTTGATGGCCAAATTCATATGAAGTTTCAATGGCGCTGAATATCCAAAATTATATTGAAAAAGAACAAGAAGTTGGAGAATTCACGTTTCCTGATTTCAAAACTTACTACAAAGTTATTAATCAAGACAATGTGACACTGGCATAGTGGTAAATGTGGCAACAAATGGGATAGATTGAGAGTCCAGAAATAAACCCATAGTCTATGAATAACTGATTTTCAATAAAGGTGCCCAGGCTATTCAATAGGGGAAAACAGTCTCTTCAACAAATGGTGCTGGGGCAACAGGATATCCACATGGAAAATAATGAAGTTGAACCCCTATCTTACACCATATAGAAAAATTTACTCAAAATGGATCAATGATCCTAATATAACAGATAAAACTATAAAAGTCTTAGAAGAAAGCATAGGGATGAATCTTCATAACCTTGGATTTACCAATGGATTCTTAGAAATGAAACCTTAAAATCACAAGCAACAAAAGAAAGGATAGATAAAAACCATGTGCATCAGACGACATAATCAAGAAAGTGAAAAGACAATCTAAAGAATGGCGGAATATGTATGCAAATCATATATCTGATAAGGGTTTAGTACCCAGAATATAAAAATAACTCTTACAACTCAACAGCAAAAAGGCAAACAACCCTATTACAAATAAGCACAGGGTTTGAATAGATATTTCTCCGAAGAAGATATATAAGTGGCCAACAGCACATCAAAAGTGTTATCATCATCATCAGATATGAAGGAAATGCAAATGGAAATCACAATAAGATACGAATTCACACCCATTAGGATAGGTATAATTTTAAAAAGACACAAAACCAGAAAAGGACAAGTGTTGCTGAGGATATGGAGCAATAGGAACTCTGATACATTGTGTTGGGAATGTAATGGTCCAGGCAATGTGGAAAAAATTGTGTTGGTCCCTCCAAAAGTTAAACATAGGACTACCATACGACCCAGAAAATTTTATAATTTATAATACTGAAAAACGGGTACTCAAATAAATACGTGTTCATGCCTGTTCATAATAGCACTATTCAAAAGAGCCAAAAGATGGAAACCACCCAAGATGCATCAGTGCATGAATGGATGAAAAATCCATAGTGACTGTCTCAGATCTATTAAAGTTAGTTGAGTTTGTCACTAATCTTACAGTAGCATTTTCAATTTGAATTTCAGTTATTTTAAAGAAATATTATAACCACATCCTTTTGTCATTTTAAATGAGAAACTAAATATTATTTTTATCGCTGCTTTAATCAAGCTAATATAAATCAACTGATAACAGATATGTGAACTGCCAATCATTTTATAATAATATAGTGGATTATTAGTAGGATGCTAGTTATATCAAACATAAAATAATATAATTTCATATCTGAATGACAATTTATATTATAAAATTCCATAAAGTTCTAATTATGTAAAAGGTAAGTGACATAAAGTGTCAAAATTTGCATCTTCATTTTAATTGGCTATGGGATCAAGTATCATTTATCTGATACACAGGAATGAGATATTAAAGGGTAATATAAGCCTCTAATAACCTCATAGACTTTGGTACCCTCTAACATTTGCCTCGTAATGGGAAAAAAAAGGAGAGTATCAAAATTAAAGCTAAATCAAAATATACAATGAAATTTAAATAATGAAAATGGAAGCATAAATACATACATTTATGTATTCATTTAGCATACATTTATGAAAATGTGCCAAACACTGTAGTAGGGTCTGAGAGTTAATATTCATAATTTTAATTTAACAAGACATGACAGCATTTGGTGTTTTAGCAAAAGGAAGTGAAACCCCACCCAGCAATATTTACTCCTAGAAATAATGGTTCATATATACAAAATCATATTTGCATACCTTTGCTCCAGTGGGGAATCGCAAAACAAGAAGAAAAAGAAAACTCTCAGTTTAGAATAAAATTTGTAAAAATCTGTTCGCTGTATGTGTGCATGCAAGCACGTGCATGTGTGTGTATTGCAGAGTGCGTGAGAGCAATCATATTATATTAGAGTAAATACCACCCAATTTTGCAGTATATTGATTTATTTCTATCTAGTGAGGAACTTTAAGTAAATACCTTCCTTATGACATTAATAAATGATACTTAAGAGTGGGTCTGCTAACTTCAGAAATTCTTAAGCAAAAGAATACTGTTCTGCTCAACCCATACAATCCCATTCACTTCTGTTTAAATGCATACAAAACCATGGATGTGTTTCTAAATTTTATTAAGAAACTAAATTATCAATTCCAAAGACATCTAGCCTACTATTTTGCTACAAACAAAATATTCTTCAAAATCAATTATTTTCATTTTTATAAACTAAATATAACATATTGTACATGCAAAAAGGTTTAATTTTCCATATAGCTGAAAGTCTCCATAGTAATATAAATTTTTACTAATAGGTATATTGAAAATTTAAATTTCTAGTATACATCATAACAAAATATGTAAAAAAAGTAAAAGAAAAACATGAAATGATCCCATATTATTTTATATTTAAATTATTGCTACTTTATAACAGTAAAATAATAGATATAATTAATTTTTATTCTTATGTAATAATTTTATGAGTGAAAAAGGATTTGGAAGAAAAATAATGAGTGGAGAAAACTTAATAAAACCATAGGTTTGCCTGCTAAATCACTGAATGGAAATAAAATATATTTGAAGACAAAGTTCTAAACAAATTAAATATAATGTCATTTACTGACAGTAAAACAAATTCATTAGGAATTGGCTTTGATGGCCTTTCCACTTTCAGATTAATTCATCATTTTCCTGAGACACATCAATTACCACTCTGTCACAATAATTTTCTGAAAATGACCCATTATGTGACCTGAATGAAGGGATTCAGTTGCCAGAATGATTTAAGAAAACAAGCTTCCAGAGCATTTCATGAGGTGCATGTTGACGAGTTCACGGGGCTTAACCCAACAGAACACTGACGACTTTCCCTAGGAACTTTTCACTTTAAAAAGGGAATCTCTGCCTTTCAATTCATAGTGCAATTTAAAATGTGAATCTTGACATCTTGACCTTCTGTGGGGATGTCTAGGGCACAAGGATTTTGACCTGCAGCTACTCCGTGATAAGAGATTATTTTGATTCGTGTAGTGAGTCTGAATTCTTAATGCCACCAAAAAGATAAACACTTAAAGAATAGTCTTCTGACTGATGTGCATGCCCATTGATTTTGCCAGACATTCCAGAATCTTCCCAGTGTCCAAGTTCTGTCTATTCTAGGCTGAAGAACAACATTGGTTCCAAAGAGCCCAGCTGTGAGTTCCATGTACCCTGTTGACAGGACATGCCAATTGGCACAAATGCCAGCTCCAGACAGGCCCCAATTAGCCCTCAGATTTCCTAACTGACATACTTTGCTGTCATGACATTTTGATACAACTAGAAAGGCATAAAAAGGAAATAGAATAAATTACTTCTTTATCTGTGTTCCCATTCTACTTTATTCTTAGCAATCATCACAATGTATTATTGATGATAATGTACTTGTATATCTTCCTATGTGGGCTCTAAGCACATGGTGGGCAGGACTGATGAGTCACCAGTCTTCACAAGGCCAGCATTTAGGGCAGTGACTGACACGGAGTATAACATAAGTAAGTGCTTGCTCTGGCTGAGTGAATCACAGGGAAACAGATATTTTGATGATCAAAACTTGTTTCTTAATTGAAATAATTCTATGGTTTCACAAGAAGAAATCTGTAAAAAGTTGTCTGTATATTTATCGTGTATGTGTGTGTTTGTGTGTGTCAGAATCAAATACAGTACTATGGATGGTTATGAATCCATGTAATAGTAAATTATGACTATGACATTCAACTTTAGGTATCTGTATTGCCAAGTCATGAAACACTATTGCAATTTTATCTTGCATTTGCAATAAATCCCTAGAATCACAAAAAATAAGGAAAAGTGAGATGGATTTCAATTTTTCTGGACATTTAGTGTTTAGAGTTCATATGAGTATGAACTACTTATATAACTCAAAAATATGAACTTATCAGACTCACTATTAACTCACTGTTAAAGGCATTGAGTGAAAACACATAATTGTGCATTAAAACACTATAGGTTCATTAAGGTAATAAATAGAAACAAGATGTACATGTTTTGCAGCATACTGACACTAGAACACATAAATTACAACTTCCACTAAGAGAATATTTTTAAAAATCTACAAACTACTTATCAAAAAAATCCCAGCGGGAACAGTAACTATGTCTATTGGCTTTAGGATAAAACAATTCCAAATGACCCAAGTTTCCTGAAGTCAAATTTGAATTTGATTCTAGTTTTAACATTTATGTCACAGCCTATTAAAACCTATTTGCATTCATTTGACTCAAAAATAATTTCCTGAAACTAAAAAGGAGCCAAAGTAGAGTGTACTTCAGCTGAATCTAAATGTTTACGCAGATACCATAGTACTTACCACTGCCATCGACACATGCAATTGTAAGGTCACTCCAACGAATGGAGAAATACACTCATTTAAAATAAGATCAATTATTTGGACAACACTGAGACAAAGCTGTAACAGGAAACCCAAAACACAAAGGTCCATCCCTCACTGCATTTCGTTCTTCTTATGGAAAATCTTGAAATTGTCAGATTTGTTTTATTCTAACATTATCTTATGAAATTTGTCATACTCTGTTTTCCCATACATGAACATTATTTTGTGTTACAATAAGAAAAAGAGCAAGTCATCAGAGTGAAAGGAAGTATTCAGATTTGGAGGTCTGTACAAATTAAAACAGTATCCACCTCCACACTAGGAAGGGACTCTACCGGGAAAACATTTGCCTCCGACGGGCACCCATACCTTGTTTTTTTCCTGCAGTTCAATTTGTGATGTCTTGAAATCAGGACCTTGAGAGCTTGCACTTAATCTGTCTTTCCTCTTGAGGAGCTCTTCCATTTCTTTCACCTGGACCTTTAGCCTTCTATTTTCTCTCTCCAATCCTTGTTTTTCTGTTTCAAGTATTTCTTTCTTGTCCCGTTCTGATGTATTTTCAGCCTGCAGTTTCTCTAGCTAAACAGAAAAGACAAAGAAGCAGCATATAGCATTTATAATTGCTAAAAGGCCAGGCACACAGCAGAGTTCTCCACTAAGCAAGGTTCACGGGTATGTCCATTTTCACACTTACTGAAAAGAAAACTATTTGTCTGAAAAGCTGAGAGAAACACAAGTGTCCTACGACCAGGCCATGACCTGCATTAATACACTGTTCCTCTTGGTTCATTTGACTATCTCAGTACCCATATGGACTATATTTGTCAAATATGTTCAGTGAAAAACTGATGCTATTTTGCCAACAATCTTCACTCAACTGATGAACATTTATCAGTTGAGAAAGCACAAAATCATTCCACGGGTGATTTTGATTGGATGGGTATAGCCCAGGTATTCTTTCACTATTCATTTATTTATTTCCTATACCTCAACTTCCAGGCACTATGCAAATCACTGCGATTAAAGACAAGTGACTGTAATAAAATATTATAAATTCTGTGGTTCACATACTATAAAACATAATCGAAGTCACATGAGTGAGTGGCCAAATTGATTTTCAGCGAATAGAGGTTGGCAAACCATGGCCAGAGAGCCAAATCTGGCCCCCCTATTTTAGTATGTTCCATAGTAATGGTGTCCTTTTTCTAATAGCTGAAAAAAGGTCAAAAGAATATTATTTCTGACACGTTAACATTATTTAAATTAAAAATTTCAGCTTCACAGGTAATGTTGTATTGGAACACAGCCATGCTCATTTGTTTACATGTTACTTCTGGCTGCTTTCACACTGTGATGGAGAGTTGAGCTGTGGGGACAGAGGCCATAGGGCCAGTAAAGGGGAAAATATTTCCTACCCAGGCCCTTTCAGAAAACGTTTGCGCACCTCTGCCTTTTTTGTTCTGAATTTTAATCCTGAGCCCTGAGTTCTACTTCTGACTTCATCAATTATTCTTATGAAGCTCTGGCAGGTAACTTCATCTGTGCAGTGTGGACAATTTATTTTCCAATCTTACAAGATTTGTGAGAAGTGAAATGAATTCAATTGATAGAAAGCCCTTCGTATCTAAATCCACGACTCAGATTAGGAAGCTTGTGGTGATACAATTTCCGACAAAGAATTCTGTATGCGTTTATCCCATTTGGGCACATGTATATCTAAATGGCAAAGACACTGGTGACATTACTCTGTAGAGTGAAGCCGCTCTTAGTAGAAAAGCTAGCAGAACCCAGTCCTGGTTCTGTCACTTACTCATTGGTTGACTCTGGACAAGATACTCTGTCTGTGCCTCTGTTTTCTTAACAAAATTAGAATGAGAACTCTAGACTCACCAAATCTGTGGTATTGTAAGGACATAATGAGCTCCATTACTCAAAATGTTTTGGAAACTATGTAACATGATTAAAATATGAAGCATTTTAAAATTATTTGTTAAGGATGAAAATTCCCTTTTTTTATATCGTTAGTTTTAAGTGACTGGATTGCAAAGTGTTAAATAGTATTATATGATTATAAATTATTTTTCATTATATTTTAAATACCAAAAGAAAAATCAACTTAGCATTAAGAAAAATGTTAGACTTCAATAATATCTTTGAACATGAGTTTTTATTTTAAAAAGTCTAAAAAATGATTTCTCATATACATATAATTTTACCATTATTGTAGAAAATGTTCTGTTCCCAAATCTAAGAGAGGCTCTGGCTTATAAAAAAGAGAAAACCCAAATTATACTCTTGGCACTAGACCTTGTTTATCAATTAAACATAATAAACTAAGGAATTGAATTTTAGGTAATGTGGTTTGACATTTGGGGGTGCCTGTTTGGGGATATGAGGTGAAAAAAGTATTTCACAGTCTGATTTAGAACATGATATTACTTTAATTATTAAGATTAATGGTTAAACTTTTGACTGTCATCACATCCCATATCAGAATGAAAATAATAAAGTTGTAATAAAAAGTCATCGAAGAAAAATGAAAAACTTTTCATGTCTTTCCACTGTGTTCATTTAATCATTATACTACATGTAGACGAGGATAATATAAGAAAAATTATAGTCAATCTCACTCATAAATATAGTAGAAAAAATATTAACCAAATACAAGTATTAAAATCAGTGAATAAAAAAATTGATTTGTCATAGGAATGAAAGGTATACGATAACATTAGATTATCTATTATGCAAATCAGTACACTAAACCCCGTACTAGGAAAAAAAAATCAAATCAATTATGTGGTTAAAGTCACATAAAAAACAGTTGCTACAACTCCATTCATGATTATAGGGAAAAACATTTTGGCACTAGAAATCAAAGTGGATTTTGTAAACCTGACAGATTTAGCAAAATTATGGAACAAATATTTTGTTAGAAGTGTTTTAATTCATTAATTTTAATTTACTTTATTGCTTTCCATTTCTACAAGACTCATTGGGTAAGTTATATTTTTATGGTGAAAATTCATTTTATGTAAGATTTTATTTTTGTTAGTGTCATCTCTTCATAGTGTTTGCATATTTTGTAAATCTCTTCTCTATCGAAAGCTGCATCCCTTTTTTATTACTAGTATTTTCTAATTAATTTTGCCTGAAATTCACTTGGGTTTTTGTTGTTGTTGTTGTTTTTGTTGTTTTTTATAAAACAACTCTGGCTTTGCTGACAATCTCTATTAATTTTCTTTTTGTATTTTATTGATGCCTAATATTTTCTTTCTTTCCCTCTTTCTACATTCATTTTTTTTCTCTCTGCTAGAATATTAGCTCATTAATTTTGGGGGGAGTGTCTCTGTTATTTTGTTATTCTGGATATTCCAAGAAGCAACTCTACACTGGGATTAAAAATGCAATAAATGTGTTAGGGGGATGCATCTGAGAGAAAATGAAGAGGCAGTCAGGACTGACAAAGCAGTCAGGACAGACTTGGAGTGAGTGCGAGACACGGAAGGAAGGGAGGCTGAGTGTTATTGCACATCGGTGCTATCCAAGGAAAGTTCGGGAATGCCATGGAAGAGCTTGAGTCAAAGTCGCTAGTGAGGAACACTGCACTTCCCAGAAACAAGGAGCCCTTCTCCTGCTGTGGGAAGCCTGGTCTCAAAGCCTGATTTCAGAATACAGCAGCTGGCAATCTGGATTAATTCCCCTCCCTGTAAGTGAGATTTGAGAAGCAGGGGGGACTGTTTCCTAGTACAATCATTGATGTCACAAATACCCCCTAAATTTTGCAGCATTCCTCAAGATTTCTGTGTCTTTATCTTTCAGTCTTAAATTCCATTAAATTTCTTTCTCTGACCTGTGAGTTACTTATATGTGTTTCCAATACCCAAATAAATGATTTCTTCATGTTACTTTCTGTAATCAAGGCTATCATAAATGACCATCTATTGTCAGAAAATAGTACCCTTTCAGAATCACACAGTTTAGAACAAGACCACAGATTAAATCTCTCTCTCTCAATGCAGCCTCCAAAATCATAAAGGAAAAGAAATAAAATGATCCATTCTACAAACATGAGTAAGAGACTTACTGTAATAGAAACCTTGATTCACATGTAAGAGGGAACATAAATAAATAAACAAACAAACAACGGAGAAAAAAGAAAAGAAATATAGGAAGCAGCAGAGTGTTCACTAGAGACAACATGGGAGCAGTCACATGGGAATTGTCCAGATGAGGAGACACAAACCAGGGCGGGCAACCTCCACAAGTCACATCACCCGACAGAGGGAAATGCTGAGAACAGAGCTGAGACCTGCAGGTTCAGAACACTAGCTACTATAAGAAATGTCATACAGGAGTTTATAAAATACAGGGGATTCGAGTTTTCAGTCTTGGGGTGGTACCACTAATGAAAGAAGGGGTGCCATTTGCATATTTCAAGGTAAAGGGAGATAGTAAAGCAAGAAGTTGATATTAAGGCCGCTATCAAAAAACATCAGAAGATAGATTGATCTACATTCTTCTCCCCAAGAGTCTGAATTAAAATCCAACAACCCAACCCCTTCACTGTATCAACAAAAGGGGACACTCTGGAACTAAGAAATTAAGTATACAACACACACTCTGGATTATTCCACCTTCCTGCATAGAACTGCTTGTCATTGTGTATTCTTGCTCATCTACGAAAAACCCTACCCACTTTATCACAAATATATATAAAAAGAAATGCAACATCCATACAAAACTACTAGAAGTAGAAAATAAAATGAGAATCAAAACTTTTCAGCTGCTGAATATGCTGCTCTTAAAACCACATGACAAAGAAAAACGACACCACCACACTCCCACATGAATTAGATTAAGTACAAAAGAGAAAAATCAGTAAACCCTAAAACTGGATGCACCTGGACTTAACAAATTGTACATCAGTTACATAACCCAGGATAAAGCTTTTTAAGTGATTTTTTAACATGGAACTCTCATTTACTATCCAGTGGGATGTATTCTCAGAACAAGAAGGATTGCACTCAAATTTTATACTTCACTCAAGAGGATTATTGTGGATAGTAACACTGAGTTGTAAGTTGTAACAATTCTATGTATATTTGAAGGTATCGTAAATAATTATATGCATCAACATTATTAGGGAACACAATTTCAAAGAGAGACAAATAAACAATTTTAAAATTGGGACAATCACTTTGGAAATTGCTTTGGCAGTTTTCTAAAACAAAAATAACTTTTATGCCTATATGATGAACCAATTATTCCAGTCCTAGAGAAATAAATTCCACTCCAAAGATTAATAAAAACATGACCACATAACTACATTAAAAGCTTTATTTATTATACTCAAAACTTGAAAACAAACAACAAACCAAACAAAAAAACAAATCTTCATCAACAAGAGAATGGATAAACCACTTCCAGCACATTCACACAATGAAGCACTATTATATTGTTGCTAAATAAGAAGGAACACACCATTATTGATTAAAAAATAAAAACAAAACACACACACAAAACAAAATATGATGAACAAAAGGCTGGCACAATTGAGTATTTATGATGTGTTTCCACATGAGGTTCTAGAATAGGCAAAAATATTCTATGGTGCTCTAATATAGGGAATTGACTGGGAAGGGGCATTAGTAATCTTGAGAACTGTTCAAGGTCATGGAAATACTCCCCATCTTGGTATGAATGCACATTATACAGATGCTGGCATATCTCATGATGCATGGACCAGTATCACTCAATATCTGCGCATTATGTTGTGAGGAAATTACACCTAACTAGAAAAGGTCAGCAATAAATACTTAATGCTAAATTCAAATGGGAAATTTGAAATAGGAATGTGAATGTAGTTTTCTATCTCTGTCCACTGAAAGAACGTGGCAGAAATTATACTGCCAGGGAAACGAACATGCCCAGCACGCAATTCTTTCCAATACGATAAACCTGGTCTTTGAGAAATGTTTGACTCCAGTCCTGCAATAAGCATGTACACAATAAACCCAGAATGTAATCATGTCTGAAAACAATTAAGCACTCAGTGATTAATGGAAAAATGTCACAAGGACACCAGTCCCAGCTTCAAAGGGTTCCAAGTGGCTAAACTGGGAACAATTCAAACATCAAAAATGAAAACAGTATCAATTTATAATGCAACGAATAAAAACAAATTCACGAGTCTATAATATAACCAAAGAGAGGAAAAAAGACAAAGAGAAAAAACATTTTTAAAACGATTCTTTTTTTTTTTCTGCAGAAAAATGACAGTTTAAAAATGTAAAGGGATAGTAGAATTAGAACTTTTGCAACCACCCATTATAATAATTAAAATCAGTTCAAATAGATATTATCAATAGGTGCCAAAATCATTAGATAAAAGGTTTTGGAAAACAGGATACTGTGAGGATGTCAGAGAATTATCCCAAAGATCGCTTACTAATTTCAAAGTGAATATTATATTGGAAAAACTTGGCAGGCCAGGCCCGAACCAAGTGACTGCATTCAGCGTCACTAATAGTAGAACGATACGGCATTTTGTTCATCTTGATGTGAAGCATAAGGAATCATCTAGTCACATCTGATGCGGTGCTACTGGTATCAGTTAGGTAGAAGCCAGGGACACTGCTACACATCTTACAACTCACAGGACAGCACCCCACCCCATGCCAACAGTGCTGAGATTGAGAAATCCTGATCTAGACGTGCCTTCCTGTTGACAGGAAGTACAGGACATGGGAGAATAATGGATACCATGGTTAATCAGTTAGACACATCCAAATGTGGTACATTCTGCCACAGAACTGATCTGGTTTTCTAAAACATCAATTTATGAGAAAGTAATGGGTGAATCTGTTCTAGACTAAAAAAAGTGATTAAAAAGATGTCACACCTTATGAATTAAAAAAAACTAGATTGGATGAAAACAAATAGATATAAAAGATATTCTTGGAAAAACAGAGGTTATTTGAATATGAACCAGATATCTATTGTAATAATTTATTAATTTCTTAGGTTTGATAGTTGTGGTTGTACAGGAAAACACCCTTATTCTAAAGAGATGCATGGAAAGCATTTATGAAAGAGAGTCACGATGAATTCAACTGGTGTTCAAATAGTACATGAATGACAGAGTTTAATCTTAAAACATAAAAGATAGGGTTGAATATAAAAATTAATAAACAGAATGAGATCTATGATAATATCACTTATAAAACTTTAAAATTTACATTTTTCAAGAACATATATAAAGAATAGATACATACTACAAAAGCTGCCTATGAAGGGAATGGGGTTAGGGGAGGGATATTTAGATAACAGAAAATGAACGAATAAGGACAAAGAGCAGAGAAGCTTGGTAGAGACCCATGGTGACAATGTGCCACGAACTAAGGCATGTTGCATAATATAGTTCTCTGCATCTGAGTACAAACATAAGTAAACACATCCGTATATCAAAATATAAATATCACTGAATGCTTGAGTGCCATGACATAATTTAAAGAGATAATTGTATTTAAAAAAAGAAACTGGAAAATATGGTTGACTCTGGCAAAGAAATTAAAAGTGAGAGAGGATGAAATCTGTTTTCTTCCAACATTCAAATTAAGAGAGTTGTGGCCCCAGAAAACAGACCTCATGGATGTGATTCTGCTACTTGGACAATTACTGGTCGGATGGCAGCAGTGATGCCCTCCCTGGTGGCAGCGGGGGAGAAACTATCTCCCTCGTGGTGTGTAGGATAAAGTGGGGGGAAGCATGAAGTTGAAGAGGAAATGTTTTATGTAGTAGCTTGGCATTTAAATAATACAGAGGCGATGGTAATTATGTGGATTTTAAACTTGGCTGGATGTTATTAAATGACTTGAAAGCCATTAAAAAAAAATGACTAACAGGCTCAGGTCAGCCAACTTTCAAATCAGAGAATGTTATTAAGGCTGGAAGTTGTCCCTTACAGTGTTTAAAGAAGCTTATCTCCTGAATCCAGAGGGCAGATGGAGTGTGCGCAGGGCCAGGAATTGACCTACGTGAAAGAGCCGCAGAGGAGACAGAATGCTTAGTATTGACACATCTACTGAGCTAAGGCAGGGCCCCGACAGGAAAGGAATAGGACTTTGAAAACTGGTAAGAGCTTCTCTCAGTAGATGGGCTTGCCCACCTTGCAGCAATGCCCAATCCTAGTGGGACTGATGAAATGAGTGCCTCAGAGACTGTACAGATACAATCGACCTGTGTGGCCCTTGGAAACATCAGACAAATGATGGGTGATGATGGACAACTGTAAATATAACCAAGGGGTAACCCAATCTCACCTTCTTTTTCCAGAGGTTATATCTTTTCTGGATCTCAAATGACCCTGAGTTTCTGCAGAACATCTCATTGGTTCATTACATTGAAGACATCATGCCAATTAGACCTGAAGTGACCAGTACTCTGAGTGCCCTAGTCAGTCATAAGCATGGCAGAGAGTAGCAAATTCACCCCACACAAGCTGCCATTCCGATGAAATGTGTAGGGGCCAGTTTTCTGGAGCATACAGAATCATCACCCCTAATGTGTGAGACAAGTTACAGCACTAAGAAAGAGGCAGATTGCTCGGCCAGCCTCTTTTTTGGACACTGGATATGCTGCACCTGGAAATAAAGTTCTGACCCATGGGGTTGCTTGAAAGCATGGCATTTTTTGAGTAGGGCCTAGAGCAAGAGAGGGAGCGGCAGTTCCAAGCTCTAGTGCAGGAATTCCTGCCACTTATTGTACTTGACTCAGAAAACCCAGTAGAACTATGGAGCATGTGTTGTAGATAAGCAGCTCTGTGGAGACTGGCAAACCTCAAGGCAAGAGTCAC
Organism: Rhinolophus sinicus; assembly: GCF_057876585.1. Taxonomy (NCBI): domain Eukaryota; kingdom Metazoa; phylum Chordata; class Mammalia; order Chiroptera; family Rhinolophidae; genus Rhinolophus; species Rhinolophus sinicus. Next base: position 112,018,378 of record NC_142504.1, on the reverse strand, counting down.
TAAATAGACCCCTAATGTTCTCAACAAGACAATGTTTTCTGCAGAAGGGAACCAATTTTCATTTGAAAACCAGCTCCTCATACGCTAAAATCAGTTCAGTAGAGAATGAGCTCCTGACATTGGGGCATAAAGTGACTACCTGGAACGGCCCATCACAGCCTGGGTACTAAAACATTACCCAGTTATAAAATCAGGCAGACTTAACAGCAATTCTGCATATAATGGAAATAGTATGTTTAGGATCAGGCCCAACATGTGCAGAGAACAACAGTAAATCACACAGAAAGGTGGACCAAACCTTGAAGTCACAGATCTATATTCCATGGAGGCCTCTGCTCACACCTATATCTTCATGGGGAGTATCATTCAATGAGAACTCGGGTGTGATCCATGAGTGGGCCATCTTGCTTTGTTAGCATGAGGTTAAAAATGGAAAAGTCCCAAATGCATGTGTGCCCTGAAGAGGCCCAGCCCTAGAGGGCATCACAGTGGAGGTCTTAGGCAGCCTGAAGACATCAAAGAAGTGCAAGGTCCTGGCATCAGCACTTAAATGGAAAGGAACTTCTGAAGCTACCTTACTACACACCTACTCGGTGGTGGCCCTGAAGGGTGTTGGTGAGAAAACAGTTGCTCCCAGTACTTGGAGAAAACACACTGGCCATCAACACTGAAGGAAGGGATGAGAGACCTAAGGTCTGGATGTCCACAAAGGACTGGAAAGTGGTGAATCACTTGGCTTCTTGGCCAGGAGCCTTCGCAGAGCAAGACTGGGAGACTAAAGACAAAGGTCTGTGGAAGAGGCAAGGGAAGAACCTATGGATTGGGCACAAAAATGTGTGACTTTTGCCATATCTGCCACTTTCCACCACAGAAGAAGCATTTAGCAACAAATTGGGCAGAACGAAGCATTCAGTCAACATCAGCCATTCTCGGTCCTTCACCAGCCCAGGGCTTAAATAATGGACGATAATTGAGTTGTTATAATATCAGGTCGGAGGTTACGTGCAGTCCAATGGTAACGGCTTCCTCTCAGCAAAGCGGATCTAGCCATTCCTGGGCTGAATGGATGCCTGATCTATGAGACTCTGAGAACCACCATTTGGTGACAATACACCAGACTCTTTCCATAGTGGACAACATGTAGTTTTTACTAGAATTGGAAAGGACTCTAAATTTGTCTTCTCTTTTCTTGTCTCTGCAAGCACCATGATCTGAAGGATTACAGAGAAAATGGTTTACTAACATGGATTCCTGCAAAACGTCACCTGCAACCTTGGGCACATTTAACAGCACAGGGGAGAAAAACAGTGGATGCATTGCCAGAGGATGCACTAGACCTCCAAACAATAATCCCAAGTCAACGACTAGCCTGAAAAAGTGAGAATGGTTTGTTGAAAGACATTTGTGTTTTCCAACCTGAGGGAGACACTCTACAGAGATGGGGCATGGTCGCCAACTTGTGGCACATGCATTAGACCAATGGTCAATGTATGGGGCTGTGTCCCAGTACACTGAATATCTATATGTCCAGGAACCATCAGATAAAAGTAGTCTTGGTTCTTCTTACCATTTTTTCCAGTGTCTCACCATTATTCCCAATGCTTGCAGAAGTGTATTCATACTCTGGCAGCGATAGATTAAACATCTAGGTGAAACATGCTTTTCCACTGTGCATTATAAATATATTATGATTTTGAGATGTTTCAATGTTTTCAGTCACTTGGTCAGGTTAAAAGTTTAAGATGCTTGACAAAAATATTGTTCTGAGCTTTGATAGCAACATTAGAGATGTGCTTAAGTGCAGCCTTATATCTATAGTTTGTTTTCTCTTCTAGAAGAGGAAGAATATTTCTCTAAGTGTGAGGCAGCTAAAAGGATCGATTACTCAAATATCTCAGTGAGCCAAAGTCCAACATGAACATTTGTCCAAATTCAAAAAACAAATGTCAATGGCTATGGATCGATTACTTGAGAATCTTCAATTCACCTGACCTTTTTACTGAAAAATTCTTAGACATTTATGGTAGAGGAAAGAATTTCCCAAAAGATTTGACAAAGGTCAAAGTACAGACTCAAGGATTATTTGAAATTTAGTCCGATAATTATTTATGATCAGAATTCAAAATCACAAGGAAATTTTTAAGTGGCTCTCTATCTAGAACCAGGCAAATTTCCTTTGAGTTTCTTAATATACTTGTATTTACCTCAACTCTCTACCTCACATTTCCCCACCTCCCCACAAAATAACAGAGATGGGAGAAAGAAGGACCCCCTTCCCTCTCTCTTTAGAGGTAGTGAAAGTGTCAAATTAAGGAAGAGTTTCAAACAACAATGGTTTCTACTAAACTTGGATTAATGTATAAGACTTACATGAAGGTCTGGATCTGATTCAGAAGAAGAGGAAAAGAATGGAAACATTTAAAGGCCGGAAGCCTTTTAAAAATTGTTCAGGATTGTGGGATAACCTTACAAAAGTCACTGGTACAAAAAAAAAAACAAAAAAATTATAAAGACTTGAAATCTAAATGTCAGGAAAATGACTAGCTTCTGTGAGGAGATTATTAAAGGAAAATAGAACCAGATCAGAGACTTGCTTAGAAACATGTCACTAAAGTCATTGCAAGGAAAGACTCTGGATGCACTGATGCCTGTCATTTCCCATTTTATTTCTCTGTCTACGGGACATGAATTTACATTGAGTGATAATAATTGTCTTGTTTATTTGCATTCTTACCCAAGTGGCTCAGTTTCAAATTTCCTAAAGTGCAGCAAAGCAAAACCTGCTACTGTAATGCAAATAATCATTCTTAAGGATGTTTGATGATTTTTCAGTTGTTGGAATGATATTCACGGTGAAAATATCTTAATTTTTTGAAGAGGAAATGTTCATATAATCATGTATTGTATCATCATTGAGCCATATCACATAGCTATTTTTGCTCGATTTGTATATTTTTGCTTAATATTCTAGCATAGGAGAGTTATGTTCCAAAAAAATGCAAAAAAATAAGTTCAAAACAATAAATGACAAAGTCTTAAAACAGTTGATTTTTGATGGTATAAGGCAGCATCATGTAGTGGTTAGGGAGTAAGGTTTAATTCTAACGCTGCCATTTACTAGTTGTGAAGCCTTGGGCACATTCCTTAAACTTTTTTATATATAATAAAATATATATATTAAATATAATATATATATATTATATATATATAATGTTTTATATATAAAATAATGTTTTCCTTAGAGAGCTCATGGGCTGATTAAATGAAATAAAATATATTAGGAGCTTATAAGGCATGTGGAAACTACAAACTTTCCAGAAACATTTGTAAATATTAGCTATAAATATCTAGTGACACTCAATCTGAAAGAAAACAGAGACATGTATTTTAATAGCCACGTGTGCACCTTCTATTACTTAATATTTAAGGCAAGGATGTATACGTTAAATGAGTTTTCTTTTTCCTCTCTCTTTTTGACTGCTTTTTCATCGTATCCTTGTTCACCTCCAAATGACATCTTCCATTTTTTGTAAGCCATTCTCCATTGGTTGGTAAAATAATTTGGAAGAATTGTTTTGATTTATTACCTGCCTGATTTATTTCTTTAGTAAAGCAATTACTGTTGTGATTACAAGAAAGCCTGAAGTAAAAGATGCAAATATAAACTAAAGAGAATTTTTCTCTACGATTCTTGAATCCTTGCAAATACACAGGGGGCAAAAGCCTCAGGCTATAAGACTCATATAATTCCAGAATAAGGGTTTTGAACTTGAACAGATCAATATTGGGGGGGAAAAAAACACACAATATGGTCCATCATATTTTAAAAAATAACTTTCCCTATAGCCACCTGTGATTACCAGGATTAAACATAAATATAAGCAAAGTTACTATTCATATCTTTATAGAAGTTATCTAATTAACAGCAGTTCCACTGCTGCAATATTTAAAATACAGATGAATTTCTAAAAATATTCAAGAGAACCATCTTACTCCAGTAAAGAACTCACTGAATTCAATGAGAAGTTCAGAGGTCACTGAATTTCTTCAATTAACTCCTCAAAGAGGTATTATGTGAAAATGAGGCTTGTCTTATAACTTAGGTGCCCAGCCACTAGTTTCTTAATATTCTTGTCTCTTAAAACATTTTACTCACCAATCTGTATTAGTGGGCACATGTGAAACCAGTATGTTTGCAACATATTAAATATAGTCAAATACAGAACACATCAAAGCGTACTGTACATGAATATCCAGTTATGCCCTCGCTATGTTTTGATTGGATTGGATTTTTTTCTTTCAGCTTCATAGTAGGTTGAAATAGAAAGCTCTCTTCCCTTGGATCGGCATTTGATCTTTCTCCTCATCCAGTCAATCGACAGCCATTTGCTGGGCACCTGCTATGAGCCTAACAGACTTAAGAACTCCCCCATCTGAACTGACATGCCGCTTCTTTACCTGTTGTGACACATTCACGGTAACCTGGGACTTTGGCAGCAGAAGTGAAGTGTGATTGCTTTCAGTTCAAGGCGCGTGTTCCCAGAGGTCTCTGCTCGTACGAAGACACGTTTTGTAAGGGAAACATTTGAGGATAATAGGAAAGTTCTAAATCCAATGCCTCTAAAACAAAACTATTTATCTTTATTGGAAACTTTAACCCTTTTTAAATGCAACTCTAACTGTTTTAGTAAAACAGTTTTGAATTTAAAGCATTGACAGTAATTGATAATGATATGATGTAAAAGTATAAATAGCCTATTAATATAAAATTGCTAAGCTGACTTGTTGCCCCCACGGAAAGCCATAAACAGGATCTTGAAGGATTTGGACAGAACTAATGGGCCAAAGGGCCAGGAAAAGTCCCAAATGCATGTGTGCCCTGAAGAGGCCCAGCCTTGGAGGGCATCGCAGTGGAGGCCTTAGGCAGCCTGAAGACATGAAAGAAATGCAAGGTCCCTGGTATCAGCACTTAAATGTAAAGGAACTTCTGAAGGAGAGAGTTGGGCGGATCCCAAGACAGACTAATATTTGACCGTTTTAATTAATGCGGCTCTTTTATTCCCCACTCAGAACACAACCTTCAGGAGGTGGTTCCCTAGCCAATAAAAGACAGTAAGGAACTTATGGTGGAAGAAAAATTTTTTAAAATCTCAGATTGCAATTATATCATCAATCTAACTTAGCTAGAAGGGTTTTGCAAAGACCTGGCCACCAGGAAAAGCTACTACTGGCAGGATAGCTCAGCTAAGGAGGATTTTTACTTTTTGTTTTTCAAAATTTTGCTTGTTTGTTTCAGGTGTACAGCATAGGGTTAGACATTTATATAATTCACGACGTGATTCACCCTAATAAGTCTAGTACCCACCTGGCACTATACCATATTACCATATCACTGACTATATTCCCTATGCTGTGCTTTACATCCCCATGACTATTTTGCAACTACCAATTTGTACTTCTTAATCCCTTCACCAGGGATTTTTTTCATCCAGCTCCCCAATCCCCCTCCCATCTAGTAACCATCACTTGGTTCTCTGTATCTTTGAGTCTGTTTCTGTTTTGTTTATTTTGTTCTTTAGATTCCACATATAAGTGAGATCATATTGTATTTGTCTTTTTCTGTCTGACTTACTATTATTATTACTTAGCATAATACCCTCTAAGTCCATCCATATTGTCACAAGATTTCATTCTTTTTTACGGCCGAGTAATATTCCATTGTATACATGTACCACCTCTTCTTTATCCAGTCTGTTGATGGGCACTTGGGTTGCTTCCATATTTTGGCTATTGTGAATAATGCTGCAGTAAACATGGGGATGCATATATTTGTTTGAATCAGTGTTTTGGATTCCCTTGGATAAATACCCAAAAGTGGAATTGCTGGATCATATGGCAGTTCTATTTTTAAGTTTTTGAGGAACCTCCATACTGTTTTCCATGGTGGCTGCACCAATTTATAATCCCAGCAACAGTACACAAGGGCATCCTCACCAACACTTGTTTGTTGATTTATTGATCACTGCCATTCTGACAGGTGTGAGGTAATATCTCACTGTGGTTCTAATTTGCATTTCTCTGATGATTAGTGACATTGAGCATCTTTTCATGCATCTGTTGGCTGTCCATATGTACTAGCTAAGAAGTTTTTAAATACTTTATTCTACACTATATAATTCCAAACATTTTTTGAAAAAAATAATCTGTTACTCAAGGCACTTAATACTTCCTGGATAAAGGATCACAGGCTTTCATCTAATGTTCAAGTTTATATTTATCAGTTTTCTGTAAACACAGGACAAGTCACAGTTTTAGTCTTGGATAATTGGACTATTTAGACTTATATTTGTCTAAATGACTAGAACATGCATCCATGTGTGACAGTTTGATTTTCACTTTTCCCAGAATATTATTTTTCTCTCATGGTTTACTCATGTCAAATATCATTTTATAGATTCTGTCTCCTGAGTTTTGTCAATCTGAACTCAGAATCTGTCAGAAGGCTTAATTCTGTATCACTAACCCTCTTTCAAAATTAACCTGCTTGTAACAATCAATATCCTATTTCAAAATTATATAACCTTTCTGAAACGTCCATAGTATTCTCAGTAATTTGTAACACGTCTCTTTGCTAGACCATGTAAAGTCATTAAAAGGTATGAAATAGAAGAAATTTAAATCACTCCTGTTCAACACCTATTGTGGCAATCTCAGAAAATTAAATTATGACGACACTGGATTTCTAATTATACAACACTCTTCTCATCAAAGATGACAGTGTGTAGGTAAATACAATCTCAGGTCTCTATCTAAAATTTCCAACATGGTTAACTCTTCCCACATCATGCACATCTGCTGGGCAGCTCCAATCCAGCTGAAAACATGCACTTAACTATGGTTTTTGATGACTCCTTCACTGAGGGCAGTACTCTGGGGGCAGGTCCATTTCTACGTCACACATCATTGAACTACTAGTTCTTAGCACCGTAGGTCCTATACAATAGTTGCAGAATTAAAGACTGCATTTATATTTTATTTATTTTTTTTTTTGAGAATGTTTTCTTTGTTAAACAAAACATTTTTCTGCCCTTTGTAGTTTTCCCCACCTTGCCCTAAAAAGTCTGGTAATGAATTGCTCCGCATTAGACTATGTTGCTCTTCTAGTGATCAAAACATTCCCCTAAATCAACATAATTCCTGATATCTATACTTGTGTAAGAGGAAAAATGTTTTCACTTCAATGTCAATATCCCCGCATTAAAAATAAATAAATAACCTTATTCCCCTACTCAACAGAAACGCTCTAAAATTGCTACAGCTCAGACCACCCTTTTAATTACATGTATTCCTGCTAATATCGCAGCCTCTTTCTGTGTCGCCAGCTACTCCCTTTTCACAGACAGTTCTCACCTACCTTTGCTCTTTACCTGGCTAGCTGCTATCCATCTTTCTTGACATCTTTCCTATATACTTGCATGGATCACTGTACATCACCTATCAAAGTACACAACACACTGTAGTTAACTGTGTGGGTTGGTTGGTTTTCCTCCACGGCCCTCACTCCATCACCCTCCTGAAGCCTCAGTGCTGAGCACACTGGAGAAGGTTGATAAATATTCAGGGAACAAATGATTGAGTAAGATAATGAATGAATGAGCGTACAAACTTTTCATGTTTATTGTCTTGTTTTGCTTTTCAGTTCACTATTGCTGCATTTGGCTGATGCAGAGAGGGTCCAGTTGGTTCTCACATGCAGAAAAGTTCCCTCTTTCAATCCCAATCAATAATGCAATTTCCGAATGTGGGGCGGGGGAAGACGTAACAAAATGTTTATGTTTTATCTTGCATAAGCCAAACAAAGCGGACTACTTATATAATCACTAAATTTAACATTTTACCCATCTGGCCTTTTTTTCTCAATTAGGAAGCAGCATTTTAAAATTGAATGAATGTAGACATTCTGGAAGGGAGGAAAAAACCCCAAATGAATACATTTGGTCCCTTCCATTTAAATCCTGTTGTATTCAATTAGGATTAGGAAGAAAAATAATTAGTCATGTCAAAAGCATTTTCTTATACCATGTGGAGGGATTTTAATCGTAATGAAGTTTATCAGAAGTAACGTGTGCCGGTGAGGGAACGCTGAGCTAGAGCTGGCGGAGCCTAGTCAGGATAGTTCACTGACATCGAAGGGAATCTGAGAAACGAGGGATTGGAACATGCTCTTTGCAGCTCAAGATCTACATGGCTTTCAGCTATGTAATCAGCAAAGTTTTGCCTAAGCATCAATGCATGTGGAGATCTATGCGCGATTCTAGAAGTATTCTGAACTCTTTACGGGACATAACAGAATTATGTACTGTGTTACTAATCTCTAAAACTCTGGATGGTCAGTCCGATATAGCATATCCTAAATGAAATTTCACTGACAAGGGAGAAACATGTATTTATTCAGTGCCTTCTACACACAATGCACAATTTTTAGCACTTTCTGAATACAAATGAGTGACTCATTTGGATAAGGAATCACTTAAACACCATTTTACAGGTAATCAAAGAGGCTCACAAAACCTATATCATTGCTAGGAGGTCAGTGAGCAAGATAGTGCCAGGATAAGACCTTGGGATCTCGTGGATCCCAAAAATAGAAATAAAATGAGGGATGCATGTTTTCAGAGGCGTATGTGGAAAAGGTGGAATTTATCACACAAATTGAGACGATTTGATTTTTAATTCAATTTTTGTTTTGAGACAATCATAGATACTTAAGCAATTGTAAGAACTAATTAGGATTCATCTCACACTCCCTTTACCCTGTTTTCTCCAACGGTAACATCTTGCAACTCTATCATGACTAGATATCAACAATGATAGAGTCAAATACAGGCCATTTCCATCATGACCAGGAGGCATCCCTGGCCATTTCACAGCCACACCTACTCCTCAATCCCTGGTAAACACTCATCTTTTCTCCATTTCTACAACTTTGTCACTTCAATAATGTTGTATAAATAGAATCACTTGGGATTCCATCATCTTTTGGGATTGCCATTTTTCAACATAGTTCCCTAGAAATCCATCCAGATTATTACACGGATCGAGAGTTTGTCCCATTTTATTGCTGAGGGGGACGCCGAGATATAGGTGTTCAGGCTTGTTTAATTGTTCACCCATAAAAGTCATCAGTGTCATCTTCAAGTGTTGGCATTGACAAATAAAACTACTTTAAAGATTCATGTATAGGTTTTGTGTGAATATAAGTTTTGATTTCTCTGAGAGAAAGGCCCAGGAGTGTAATTCCTTGGTTACATGATAGTTGCTATTTGGGAACCTGCCAGACTGTTTCCAATGTGACTTTATTATTTACATTCCCTCTAGAAAGAGATGATTGATGCAGGAGCTCTGCAATCCCCCCAGCATCGATCGCTGTTGTCACTATTTCTAATTGAGCCATTCTGATAAGTGCGCAGTTAAATCTCGTTCGAGTTTTTAATTTGCATTTCCCTGATGGCTAATATGTTGAATATCTTTTCATGTGCTTATTTGCTGGAGACAAATTACCTTAGTTTTCCTTCATCTGAAAATGTCCTGAAGGATAGAGCATTTGGAGTTGACAGTCGTTTGACAACTTGGACAATTGTGTGCCACTTCTTTCTGGCCTCCCTGGTTTCTGATGAGATATTCGCTGTCATTTGGATTGTTTTGTTCTCTATAGGTCAGGTGTGATTTCCTTCTCGGTGCCGTCGAGATTATTTTCTTAACTTTCCGTAAGTTTAACTGATGTGCATTAATGTGAATATCTTTGACTTCACACTGTTTGCAGTTTACTAAGCTTCTTGACTGTATATTTGACCCTTTTCCTAAATCTAGAAAATTTTCACCCATTATTTCTTTGAGTACTATACTGCCGCCTGCTACCTCACCCTTCATACTGGCCTCCAACAGCACAACTGTTTGATTTTTCTGTTATCATATAACAGGCCCCTATCTCAACCACTGGTTAACAAAGGCTCTATTTCTTTCTTTCTTTCTTTCTTTTTTTCTGGACTATTTTTTACTGTCATTCAGATGGAACAATTTCTATTGCTCTGTCTTTAAGGTTACTGATTCTTTCCTCTGTCCCCTCCATTTATTTTTCCTTTTTTAATACAGTTGTTCTGTTTTTCAGTCCTAACTTTTCCATTTATTTCTTCTTTGTATTTTCCATTTCTCTACTTAGAATTTCTATTTTTTTCATTGGTTTCAAGGATGTTCATGATTGCTCCTTAAAGCATTTTTATGATGGCCACTTTAAAATCCTTGCCAGGTAATTAAAACATCTCTTTCATTTGGTGGTTGGTATCTATAGACTGTCTTCTTTCATTCACTTTTAAGATATTCTGGTTCCTGATCCGATGAGTAATATTCAATTGTATCCTGGATATTTTAACTATTATGTTATGAGACTACGGAACTATATAAACATTCTATTTTAGATGGGTTCCTCTGACACTGTTCTGGAAGGTGAAAGGGCAGCACTTTCTTATTTACTTCCAGCTGGAGTAATACACCTGGGAGTGAAGAAATCCAGGTTCCCCACTAGACCTGCATTGATACCCAACTGGTTACTGGTGGGTGAGGACAGGAGTTCCAATACCCACTCAGCCTCCAAGCTGGGAGAGGGTGGAGGTGGAAATACCGGCTCCTGTGGGTTTCCAGACACCACCAGGGCCTGGGGCCTTCTTACGGCCAAACAGAGAGGAAAGTCCTGCTCCAACTCAGCCTTCTCTGCCACCACATCAGCAGGGAGGACTGCTCACCTCTTCTGTACCCTGGCAAGGGCGCAAGTCCAGTCTTTGCACTCAGCTTTGTGAATGGGGGCTTGACGTGGGGCACTGTTTATTTGTTTTTATTGTTTGTTTGTTTTTTCTGTGATTTTGAATTAGAGCAGTTATTATCTAACAGCTTTCTGGGCAAGCAGACTTGGGTGGTTTTTGTTTGTTTGTTTTTATCTGTGACTGTTGGTATTTAAATGTTGTTCGCTTCTTCAGCTCCAATTCTGGGAAATATGTGGCAAAAACAAACTTCAGGAACCTCATCACTATGTCACTTTTTATGTCCCAAGTCACCTAAGTGGTATGTCTCCTCTCTTCAACTTTGAGAGTCTTTCTATGTTTACTTTATGTATAGAAAATGTTCAGAGTTTTAAGTGTACTTACTGGGTTAAGTAGTTAAAAGTTTGTCTATTCCACCTCTCAAAGTACAAAAGGAATAGCAGGAAATGTGTGAATAAGTGTGCAGACAAAAGACTAAACCATAAATAAGAAATAAGAAAATAAGAAATCAACATTCCTAAGAATTTGAAACTGAAATGTTGGTGTAGTTTTTAGGATAATACAAGAATGAAATAATTAGTTTCTCTTGGAAAACATTTACTCCAAAAATTTTGGCCTAAAATATGTAAAAGGAGTATTTCCTGATTATGAGTTTGCTTTCAAGCAGCAGCCAGATTGTAGAAAGAAATCATGATTTCCTGATTCAAAATACCAGTTGATTTCCATTCTAAATAAGCGTCTCATTTCCAGTTCGAGGGACCTTGATCTTAAATATGGAGAAAAGATCAAATGTCTCCATTACGCATATGCATATATGCAGATATTGAAACATTCATTTATTAAGTGACTCCGGGCTCAAAGAACTCACTCATTACACATTAACCAGATGAGTCAATTATTTAAATACCCGGGGGCCTTTTTGTCAGGGCTGCACTTTACGTTTCTTTGACCAATATGATTTCCAAAATGGAAAAATCATCATCAAATTACATCTGAAGAGATTGGACAGATTAAGAAATCAGCAGAACGCACTTTCAAGAGAAAATAATACTCTTATCAAATTGGTGGGTGTTAGCAACAGTTTTTAAGTTGTCCACCATACATGGCGATCAGCAATGGTTAAAAAAATTGCAATGTCTGGTACTCAAACACTATTTTATTTTTCCAATTCCAATAAAATTCCTTGAGAATCTATCAAATTTCTGGAGTCACTGCTTCGGAAACCCACATGATGACAAAAAAGCATGTTAGCAATGTCACATACTAAATGCTGGCTGCATTTGGTTTCTGGGTTTGTAACTCATTAGTGGATTGGCCTTTGGTAAGTTGCCTATCTTGCTTAACAACCTGAGCTTCCGTGAGCACCTCTGAGAAGCTAAAACTAAATAGGATCCCCGGTAAAAGAATATTTCAATAATGTTTGAGATTATTCTCTAATCTTGACCAAGGTGAGTTCACTAAGGTTAAGGTTCCTTTAAATGTGACTAAAGATACGCAGATCACAAGAGTGTCAAAATGTTAAATGAGATCTAATATCGCAGTGGCCCAGCACTATCTATGCAAGTTCTCAGTGAGTGGTAATTATAATAAACACTGTATCTATTAAAATGGCAAACCAATAAAACATGTATAAGTTTAGATCAATAAAATGCCAATTATAATAGCATTTTTAACCTATCATCTAGGCACACACTAAAAATAACAATATCTACTGTTGTCCATATAATAACGAAATGAGTATATTTATATACTACAAGCAAGTAAAAATGTAAATTGACACAATTTTTCTAATGTACAATTTGGCAATGTGTATAAAAGGTTTTTAAAATAAAAATTCTCTTGACCAAACCATATCATTTCTAGGAATTTTCCCTAAGCCATTTTAAATCCAAAGATTTATGTGCACATGCATACTTAGTGCAATGTTGATTACATATCTAAAAATAAACAGATTTTTAAAAATAAGTTATCTTTTTAATTAAAGTATAATGCATATATTACATAGAAAAAAACCTTTAAGATTCCACAAAAAAATGATAGAAATAAATGAATTCAGTAATTTTGCAGGATACAAAATCAATACACAAAAATTGTTGTGTTTGAATTCACTAATAAGGAACTACCAGAAAGAGAAATGAAGAAAACAATTCTATTTACAATTTTATCAAAAAGAATAAAATACCTAGAAATAAATTTAACCAAGGAGATGAAAGATCTGTACTCTGAAAACTACAAGACATTAAGGAAAATTATAGAAAAAGACACAAATATTCTATGCTCATAAGCTGGAATAGTTAATACTGTTATAACATCCATATAATACTGTTATGACATCTTATTTTCCCAGAAAATAAGACTGAGCCAGACCATCAGCTCTAATGCTTCTTTTGGAGCAAAAATTAAAATAAGACCTGGTATTATATATTATATTACATTACATTACATTACATTATACCCGATCTTATATTAAGACCAGGTCTTATATTAATTTTTGCTCCAAACGACGCATTAGAGCTGATTGTCCGGCTAGGTCTTATTTTCGAGGGAAACACGGTACTACACAGGGCAATCTACAGATAGATTCAATACAGTCCTTATTGTGGCATTTTTCATGGAAATAGGATAAATCACTCCAAAATTAGTATGACCCTACAGAGCCAAAGCAATCTTGGGAAAGAAGAACAAGTCTAGAGGTATCACACTCCTGATTTCAAACTGTACTACAAAGCAATAATAACCAAAACAGTGTGGTATCGGCAAAGAACTGTCACATAGATAGATAGAACAGACTACAGAACCCAGAAATAAACCCACACATATATGATCAATTAATTTACAACAAAGGAGCTAAGAAAATATATTGGGGGAAAAGACAGTTTCTTCAATAAATGGTGTTGGGAAGACTGGTCAGCAACAGACAAAAGAATAAAACTAGACCACTGTCTTACACCACACACAAAAATTAATGCAAAATTGATTAAAGACTTGAATGTAAGACCTGAAACCATAAAACTCTTAGGAGAAAACAGGCAGTAAGCTGCTTGACATAGGTACTGGTGATTATTTTTTTAATCTGACACCATAAATAAAAGTAACGAAAGCAAACAAGTGGAACTACATCGAACTAAAAAGTTTCTACACAGCTAAGAAAGCCATCAATAAAATAAAATGGCAACCTACTGAATGAAATAAAATATTCACAAATCATATGTCTGTTAAGGGGTTAACATTCAAAATATAGTATAAGAACACGTATGTTTCAACAGCAAAAACAAACCATTTGATTTAAAAATGGGCAGAATTTCTGAATAGACACTTTTGCAAAGAAGACATACAGCTGCCCAACATGTACGTGGAAAAGATGCTCAACATCACTAAACGTCAGGGAAATGAAGTCACAGCCATAATGTTTATCATCTCATACCTGTTAGAATGGCTACTATCAAAAACACAAGAAATAAAAAATGTTGGCAGGGATGTGGAGAAAAGGGAATCCTTGTGCACTGTTGATGGGAATGTAAATTGGTGCAGCCACTATGGAAAATAGTATGAAGGGTCTTCAAAAAACTTAAAAATAGGACTAACATGTGATCCAGCAATTCCACTTCTGGGTATTTATAAAAACAAAACAAAAATACTAACTCAAAAAGATATATGCAACACTATGTTCATTGCAGCACTATTTACAGTAGCCAAGATATGGAAACAACCTGTGTCCATTCATGGAGGAATAGATAAAGAAATTTATATGTATAATGGAATATTATTCAGCCATAAAGAATGAAATTTTGTCATTTGCAACAACAATAATAGACTTGACGGTATTATGCTAAGTGAAATAAGTCAGACAGAGAAGACAAATATTGTACAAACTTACATGCGGAATCTGAAAAAAAATAACTCATAGGCTGGGGTGGAGGGTGGGAGAAGTGGGTAAAGGGGGTACTAAATTATAAAAAAAGTTATGATACGATTTTAAGACCTAAACATAGCCAGTGTCAAAAAAACAAAATAATGCAAAAAAAGTGGTTATCTGTCTTCTTCCAAAGTAAGGAGGTAGCTTCTATCCTACTTTAAAATTTAAATATACACATATGCTCACATATAAAACTCTCTCTCTCTCTCTCTCACACACACACACATTCACTGTTTCTCTAAGAATCTGTCCCAATATGTGTTTCTTTTGAACAAAGCCTTCTTTCTGCAATTTCATGCAATTGAATTTACAATTCAAGCGCACATAGCAAAAGGCATGGCCAATTCATGTCTACATTTGCTTTCAACATTCAGTGCTTTGTTAAAATTTGTTAACTCGAAAGATCATGTGTCATAGTATTTGAATGTCTTCTGGGAGATGGCCTTAGGTGGGTGAAATGTCTATATCCTAATATAAGGAACACAACTGAGCTCTATGGATATGAAATAGCTTAGTCCAGGCCACATAACTAATGAATGAGTCGCAGGACTTTTTATTAACTCTAACTTAAAAAGATGCATATCAGAGCTCCCATATTGCTGTGGCTCCCAATGTATCCTGAGAATGATGATAGAAGATGATACCTTTGGCTCTCAAGGAGAGTTATCATAGACCAGCATAAGTGCTTTCCTGTTTTTGTCTGTAACTGCTCAATAAGTTTTTATACCACATGTTCTGCAATGCTTCATCAAAGACGCTTCCCAGATCTCAGGACCAAGGAAAAGTGGCCCTACCCTGATGGTTTGATTCTTGTTAGAAAACAAAAGATAAAATAGCCATCATCATTTTCCCTGACTTAACTGCTCAGAGGAGTTATTTGCAACCGTCTTTCTCGTCATGGATCTCAACTGAACTCAGCACCTCTTCTGTGACTCAGAGTAGAAGAGGTGGCAAGGGATGGCGGTGATGCAGTTGGGACAACACAGGGAGAGCTAATTCTCCTAAACAGCTTAGCTCATTCCCAACAGTAAAGCCTTCTGCCTCAGACAAGTTTTCTACAATAGGTAATCTTTACAAAACTCCTGTGTGATAACTATTATTATTCTTATTTCCACTATTCCTGTCTGTAAACTGAGACTCACAGAGGCTTAAGGAGTTGATCTGAATAAAGGAATCCATAAGTGAGGGAACCGCTTCTGGCTCCAAAATCTGTGCATTTTCCATCGTGCTATGTTCATCTGATGTAAAAATACTGTGGTGTGAGTTGAGGACTTAGAGTTTTCTAAGGAAGAAACCATCTAATACAAATTGCTTTCGTCCCAGCCCGTATGTTCACTAACTTAGTTCCATTTGCTGAAATGTTCCTACACGTTTGTATCCAGGACATCCTGCAGGCTTACCTGGTACGAAAATACATAATTCATGATTTCCCACTTGTAATGGACTAACAGAATTTTCTAAGAAGTGCAAAGAATTCAATCTCCCCTCCTATCTCTAAAGATGGTAATTCTTACTTTATCAACAAGACACAGAAAACAGAGTTTACAATCTGTGAAAATTAATTTGTTGGTGGAAGTAAGAGTGCAAAATAGATGTTTCCACTATTTTAGTGGTTATAGCTAAGAAATAAATTAACTGTAACACAACTCGGCTTACCCTGCCTGTTGCTCACTGCCAGCAGCAGAAACTACCTGCAATACATCTTGTACTGGTCCTGACAATATCTTAGCACATCAGATCCAGCAGCTGATTGAACTTTTAATAAATTATTTAGTCACATTAAGACTTGTACTGGATACGAGGGTGGTTTTTTAGTCAAATATTTTGTCTTTCTAATGTTCAGATAATTTAGATCTAGTGAAAAGCCAACACTACCCCACAGCATTTAAAATCACATATAAACCAATCACATTATTTGATTTTCAATAGCATTCTTCTTCATCAAGTACCAAAGTTGCCTCAGTTATAGCTCTTAGAATAGTACATCACTTAATAATCTTCAGCTATGTTTTAGTATTATACTCTTTATCCAGTATCTTACCTCTGCTCTTAACTCATAGATCAGTCTATCCTTGCTGTTTTGGGATTTTGTTCCTTCCTTTATATCTCCTGACATTTCTTCTATTGCATTTTTATGTAGACCATGAAGAACGTTAAACTGAAAAAAAAAAATTAAAATTATAATTACATGATGCAATAAAGGCTGGTTTCAGGATAATCCACATTAGTGTTTCATTTTGCTATTAGTTTTTTGTTGTTTTTGTTTTTAAAGGTGGATTCTGGCAGGTATTGTGGTTGCTCTTGTAATTATTGAGGTTGAACCACTTACTCTTATAGTTGAAAACTCCCAAGTTGTTAGAAAACAAACCAGCAATTCCCATAAATCCAAATTCATCAATTGAAAACTGGGCAAAAGTCAGTTACTTCCATAGACTCCTGATAAGTGACCAATTGGATCCCGATCTTTCAGTCGTGAATATTAGTACCGCAGTACTCATTGTAATCCTACCTATGCCTACTTTCTATGAAGTATAAAGAGTATATAGATTGTAACAGAGACAAACTAGAGTAATATACATACATATAATGCTGGAGCTGGGAAAATATATGTAGAACATCTATAAACGATGCCAATAAATTGCCATAGGAAACTACTTCAGAAAAACAGGATAAGTAAACTGTGGTCCACCCAGACAATGGAATGCTATTCAACATTGAAAGGAAATAAGCTATCAAGCCATGAAAAAGACATGGAGGAAACTTAAAAACATATTATTAAGTGAAAGAAGCCAATATGAAAAGGCTACATACTGTATGATTTTAGCAATATGATACTCTGGAAAAGGCAAAACTATGGAGGCAATAAAAATATCAGTGGTTTTCAGGGGATGGGGAAAAGCAGGGATGACTAGGTGCAGCACAGGGGACTTTTAGGGCAGTGAAACTTTTGTATGCTACTGTAATGGTGAATACACAACATAACCCCACAGAATGTGCAACACCAAAGGTGAACCTCAAGGTAAACTATGGGATTTGGGTGATAATGGCGTGTCAATTCAGGTTCATCAGTTGTAACAAACATACCACTCTGGTGGAGGACAGTGATAAAGGGAAGGTTATGTATGAGTGAGGTCAGAGGGCTTATGGGAAATCCATGTATCTTCCGTTCAATTTTTCTGTGAATCTAAAACTGCTAAAATATAAAGTCTATAAAAAGAAACATACGAAAGTGAGAAAAATCCTATAAGCAAATAGTGATTTCCCCTCATAGCTGTTATAATTAAAAGCTTTCGTAAGAACCATGAAATTGGATAAATATATAAATAGGTAGATACATACACATATGCTGTTTTTTATTAAATTCATTGGGGTGACATTGGTTAATAAAATTATGTAAGTTTCACGTGTACAATTCTGTAATACATCATCTATGTATTGCATTTTCTGTTCACCACTCAGAGTCAGTACTCCTGTTGCCATGTATTTGACCCCCTTTTCTATCTTCCTCATTCCCCCCTTTCCCTCCAGTAACCACTAAACTATTGTGTCTGAGTTTTCGTTCATTTGTTTCTCTTTTTCATTTGTTGTTTTCTGTTTTATATTCCACATATGAGTGAAATCATATAGATCCCAACTTCCTGTCTGACTTATTTGCTTAGCATGATAATCTCTAGATCCATCCATGTTGTCACAAATGGCAGTATTTCATCTTTTCTTAAAATGGCCAAGTAACATTCCATCGTATACATGTACCACATCTTCTTTATCCAATCATCTATCGAAGGACACTTTGGTTATTTCCATGTCTTGGCCACCATGAATAATGCTGCAGTGAACATATGGGTATATATATCTTTATGGATAGATATTTTCAGATTTTTTGGGTAGATATCCAGAAGAGGGTTTGCTGGGTCATGTGGTAATCATAATCTTAATATTGTTAATAGAAATATTAAACATATACTAGTCTCCAGGAATAGGACTTGATGTATATTTCCTTAATTAATGCTAATAGTAATCCTGTGTACAAGTATTATTATTATTACCCCTACCTTAAAGTAAACTGTATTTTTACTAGACTTAAGCAATCTTCCCAAATTCACAAAGCTAATAAGTGGAGGTAGCAAATTTTAAGAACAATCTTGTCAAACTCTTTACCTAAGTTCTTCATCATAAAACAATATTGTATCTTCAATTATAGAGCTAAAACACATTGTAATAATTTTCTGAAAGTTAGAAAGCTTATAGGAATAGATAACAGAGGGAGCATAACAAACGATAACATAGTCCCAAACTACTAGAAACGGATTACAGTGGAGGTAGGGGCTGTTCTGCCAACTGCAGAGAGGCTTCATGTTCAGTCAGTGCTGTGGGGAGCGTACCATGGAAGGCGAGGGAAAACAGAACATAAGGCCATGGAGTGCACAGGTAGTCTATCTAAGCATGTTCCACTCCACTTTCATGTAAGGTAAATAGACTGCGTTAATCTCTGACCAAAATAAAATAAAAATCACTTGTCTGAAAAAAATAACACATTGCAAGGGTAATAGGAAAGCAACAGGTTTTGCTTTGGGTTCACCAGCGTAAAATCCAACCCATTCTGGTAATTGAATGTTCCTAGCTTAACTTCTGTTAATTCTCAGGGAATTAGATCAATTGATAAATCCTTCCATTGTCAATAGAACTTCCTATCAACCGTATCACTCAAGTGAGAGAGGAGAGAGGCAAACAAATTTTCATTCACAACAATTGGTGAGGGAATCCACACCAATTAACTGAAATAATACCATTTTCATTCATCACTGTGAGTGGCAAACCAAGGACCTCTGGGCATATGAAGAACCAAGGATGTGGGGAAAAAAAAAAAAGCTAAGATTTAAGAAATAGAATGTCTGATAACAAACAAAAAACAGAAAAATGGTACAATTTAAGGCATGAAAGAGAATGTTATTTTAATGAGTCTAATATTAAACTATCTTCAAGAAAAATGAATATATGTTGCATTCGTAAATTAAGGACAGAGCAGTTTCAAAATTTTAATGAATAAGAAAGGATAATCTTCTAGAAAAATTTTTAAATGTGTCTAGTCATCCTTCCTTTAAAAAAATTTGCAAAGACATTGGAAGATAGCATTGAATGTTGGAATGTGCCAAAGCTCAGCCCTTGTCTCTGCTCTCTCCGTGCATTCACTCCTCTGTACACATGGTGCTGCATACTACAGAACGCTGAAAATCTCCGACTTTCTAGTTCCATCCTGTAGTTCTCCCCTGAACTTTGGACCCATGATCCAACTGCCCACTTATCACCCCTGTAGGCATCCCAAACTTAACACATTGGAAAGACAAGGTAAGAATGTCTCCCTTCAACCTGTTTCTCTGCCTGTCATTGTCGTCTCAATAAATATCAACTCTATCCTTCCTTCAGCTCAGGTCAAATATATTGGATTTATTCTTACTCCTTTCTTTCTCTAACATGCCACATATACACTAAAAAACAAATTAATTCAATCGAGCCTTCAAAATATGTAATAAATCCAACCACTTTGCTCTACCTACACCTGTACTTCCCTGATTGAAAATCACCATGGTCTTCCACGTCAGTTATTTTAATGTCCGCCACACTCTCTTTCTCTCCAATTGGCTATTCTCAGAATAGCAACCAAATCAAGCTTTTAAAAAAGTAATTCAGATCATTGAACTCTATTGCCCAAATATTTCCAGTGGCTTCGCCATCCATGCAGAGCGTCAGTCACAGCCATTGTCATCTGCTTGCTCCTCTAACTGCTCAGTGCTCATCCCTTATTCCTCCCCCTGTTCTGCTCTAGCCACTCGGCCCTCGCACTGTTCCTACACACTCCAGGCAGGTAAGCACAAAAAGAAAATAAAAGCAATAAATGAAATAGTGTACAGTTAAGGTATTTAAAACAATATAACTGGAAAAATCTTTAGATGTTTATAATACGCAACAAAAATATGTATATGAAATATGTATGTATATATATATTATGACTGTAAGGCTTCAAATGTTAAAAAAGTTTCTTTTGCATTGAATTATTTTAACAATTATTACAGGTACATGCTTGCTTAAAATGGGACAAAATAGCACATATTGTGATAAGTGATTATTAAAAATAAACTAATCATTTACTGGAAATGCATCTCTTAATGAGATGAACAGATACACTTTTTTCCATTAGGTTGTGTATCCATGGATGAAATTACTTATTGATAGAATGAAATAGGAATTATCTTTAGTTTTATTTATTCCTTCTTAAATGTAGGCACTGAGAAAGTTGATCACACGTTGATAAAAATGGGAAAATGTTTTGTTACAACAGAGTCATCATTTGTGTGGTTTTTTAATCTTCCTAAATATATGGCAATGAGACATTTTGATCTTATATCAAAATTAACTTTTATTATCTATAAACTGACTAATCCATTAGGCCTTGTGCCAGTGTTTTTTACGAAAAAAAATTTTAAAAATGTAGAAACCACCTGAAATGAGAAAAGTTTTGTGACCCATTAATTAGTTGGCTTCTCAACACCAATATTTCAAAATATCTGTCTATTTGGTAATTCTGAGTTTTTCCTACTCTGGCAAAATGTTCTAAAATAACACTGAGGAAGGGAAATAAGTGTGCTTTTCATTTGAGAAGTGGATGGTGGGTAATTTGGGAAAAGAGAACTTGTTTGCAATGTATTTCCTTAGGTAGATCAAATTTTGAAGACCAGATATGGAAGCTGAGTACCTGGAGTTGAAAACCATGTAAATATTCCTGGAAATTGTGAAAAGGTGGCAGTGGTGTGGTGTTGGTAATTATTTCAATGTTTGCAAATCTCTCCAGAAAAATAGGCAGAGCAATGAGAATAACCGTATCAAAAATCTGTGGATACCGACAGCGAAATCAGGTGACACGTTTCCCCTGTAAACCCTAAGATACAAGTAGGTTAAGACAATCCATTCACAGCTTCAACAACTGCAGAATATCAGCACCTGTTTGCAAAAACTGAAGGGAAGCAATACGCCTGGAGAAGAGGAGAACCCCAAATTGACTATAGACATTCCCTGAAAGTGTGTCAGGTCTATGTGAAACTCACAGAGTTTTACACATTCTGATTGGTAAGTGAATGCAATAGGGCCATAGTGAAATCTGAAGAACTGCAACAGTCTGTATCTTATATACTCTTAAAAAATAACAGGCAAAACTTCCTTCAAAACACACCCTACATTGAAAAGGAAATGCTGAGACTAGAATCTGTATTGAAAGGAAGAGTGGCAATAAAAGCAGAAAAATCCTTTTAGGAAGACAGCCAGGAATTTTTGGAAAAGACAGGGACACAATTTAGAGCACTTCACACAAATATTAAGTAGTGAGCTCTAGAGCAGTGAAGCTAGAAAATGCTTCTGGATCCACCCACTGTCTATTGTAAGTACAAGAAAATTAAATCTATGTAAGAATGAGCGACAGAAAAGGATCTAGTTAATCACGTGTAATGTTGTTACAAGGAGAAAAGAATAAGGAGCAGAATAGTGTTCTTTCAGACAATGAAAGTACCTACAGATAATGAGAACATTCTAGAAATACATGTCCACTAGAGAAATAGAAAAAATCAATTTTTTTCAATGTGACCTAAACAAAAGTAATAAAATTATAAATAATATGAAAGAAAGAGCAACACAACCAAGAATTAGAAAAACCTAAAATTAGAAAAACCTATAGGTCCTAGGAAAGAATTAGATATTAATTTTTTTCTTCCTTTCAGAATAAGCTAGTAGGAACACAAGAGTAAATAAATGCAACAGATAATGTCCTACAAGATAATAAGGTCAGCAGGAAAAAAAAAAAAGGATTCTAAAAATCCAAAGGTAATGAAGACAAAACATTCAAAAAATACCAGAAACTAGGATAAACGGAGGAGAGTAACAAAGATGATTCAACATATTTATAAATTTTCCAATTCTTTCTACTGAAATTGCCTAGAAATAATGATAATCCCCACAGCAATGTACATACCTATTCAAAGATTGGGGTCTTGAGGGATGTCCCCCTATAAGAACCCAGGACTCTGAAGAAATAGCTTATTCCAGGTCTAAAAAAGGATAATCCTCGTATAGCTTGTCATACCATAGAGTAAGCAAACCATAAAAGATTGCTAGAGTTGTTATCAAATGTTCTCAGTAGACAATATAAAGAATATTCTGCCCTCTAACTATAGTACTTTTTGAATATCAGTAAAGATAATAGCTACAGTAGATTAAAGCACATCCAATAAGTTTAAATTCATAAATTCAAATGATTCTAAAAAAACTAATTTGATGAACACTAGGGAATGCTAGTGATCCAATTCATTATTTTATACATTGATAAAGAAAGAATATAATGTACATGTCATGCGAGGCTGACTTTTTTCTTTTATATGTGGTCATGAGGGTGTAGGAGAATATGAATGGTGGTTCATCAAGAGTTATAGCCCGTCATAAAATTATAAATAAACCATATTAAAAAAAACACCCCTATTGTGTCTAGTGAAAATTACTTAAAAGAACATTTTGAATCTCACCATTTTGTAATATGTACTACCAACTTTCCCAGTTGCATTAAAGTTCAGGCTCAGTAGTTGCTTCAATAATCCAAGGCTGATAGCGGATTTCTGTCCACAGAAATCATTTTTGCTAATAACTGATTTCTGTCCAGAGTTTCTCAAAGGCCAAGGGAAAGCCAATGCGAGTCCCTCCAAAATAATTTATTACTCTTAACAGATTTACCCACAAGGATATCACGATGGACAGTAGAGGACTAATCATGGCTTACAGAGAACATTCATCTGAGAAATTTAATTTGCGTTTCATCAAGAAGTTAACTAAGCGTCTATTTTAAATAAAATAATACATTCAATAAGGGAAAACAAAGGAGTGTAGCTCTTTATGTAGGAATTTATCAACTATATAACATATATTTAGAGAGAGGTGTATAAAAACTTGTTTGATCAATAGGAAAAATTACTTTGTACAATGATTGACAAACAGGTAATTCAATCACTTTCCTTTATTCCATTTTTAATCTGGAAATATTGCTTTTTCCCCCTCTTAACTTTTGCATTAACCATGTCTAACAACTTCAAATACTAAATTAACAACAACAAAAACCATTTTATTTCTTAGTCACAGGCTCCAAAAATAATGTCTAGCATTTTATACAAGCATAACTAACAGCACAGTGGTCAAAAAGATACTGGGAAAAGATCAGGAAAGCTGTGGTCTAGAATTGCTTTTGCTAAAGCCGTTCTATGCAACTGAACAACCAGACTTTTAGACCACTGTTACTTTACTTCCCATAGAGGGAGGAAGATAAATTAGATTTTTATTCTAAGTAACTTTCCAATGTGAATATTATGTGACAGTGAGAGACTGAAATTATATCTCTTGGTAAATTAGCAAGAGGAACAATGATTAACAGCTTAGAGACTATGTACAAATAAAAGGTCACACAAAAGAGGGTAATGCTCTTTGTTCTTCCGGTTCAGAAAAAAATACCTTTAATAAAAGTAAAACAACATTATTTAAGATAGTATGACTTATCAAAACATTCACAGAATATATGTGAAACATATTCTAAATAAAAATTAACTTTTTTTAAAGGGAAACAAGATGGAAAACCATACCCAGGTTACCTAGGTTTACTCCTATGTTATCTTCTGGAAGTTTTATAGTTTTGTGTTTTACATTGAGGTATGTGATCCATTTTAAGTTAATTTTGGAGAAGGGTGTAAGGTCTGTGTCTAAATCCATCTTTTTGCATGTGGAGGTCCAGTTGTCCTAGCACCACTTGCTGAAGAGACCATCTTTGCTCCATTGTGTTGCTTTTACTCCTTTGTCAAAGATCAGTGGACTATATTTATGTGTGTCTGTTTCTGGGCTCTGATCTGTTCCATCGATCTATTTGTGTGTTCTGTCCCCAGCACCACACTGCCTTTATTACTGAAGCCTTATAGTAAGTCTTGAAGCCTGGTAGTGTCAGCCTTCGAACTTTGTTCTTGCCCTTCAGGATTGTGTTGGCTACTCTGCGTCTTCTGTCTCTCCACATAAACTTAGGAATCAGTTCGCCAATATCCACGAAACACCTTGCAGGGGTTGGTTATCACTTGAATTGCATTGAATCTATAGATCAAGTTGGGAAGAATTGACGTCCTGACAATATTGAAATTTCCTACCCATGAATAGAGCATCTTCAAGACATATTTTTTAATGTGATACTATTTTAATTATTGCTTCTAAGCCCTTTAAATAGAGCATATTGTTCTCTAAGTTCACAAACACACACGAGTACACAGATGTGCACGCGCACACACACACACACACAGCCTCAAGTCCTTTCGCTGACAAAAAACATGAAATATTAGAACATCAAAGTTCTTGGGGGGAAAATGTGTTCTAGATTTTTGCTTTTAGATAAACAGAGTTTTTAAAGGATTAGCATAGTTTAATTCTTAATTAAATATTGCCTGAAGCTGCATGTAATTACTATAGGATAAAACTAGTAAAACTCATGTTGGAATATATTTAATTCGAGCTAAAGTATGTATTTAACTACAGCAAGTAAAAAATTAGTGCCAACTTTGGTAAAAAGGAAAGACGATCTTACATTTCTGCAAATCCTTAGAAATGTAAATGTTTTCTTTATTTTCTGACTTAGTCCTCTATTAAAGATTAGGTAGCGGATTGCTTGTCTGTCAAAACCAAAGTATTCATTTAAGAAAGAACAGTATTTGAAAATGTTTATCTCTTGCTTCAGACATGCATAAAACAGCTAAATGTTAATATTATATTTTTCTTATGGGAAAGAGGAAATTATACCTCCTAATATTTTTATCTAAATGAGGTTTTCACTTTAAAAAATGTTTATGTTCTTTATTGAGTTGTGACAGGAATAGCTAGTAGGATAGCAGATTACAGAAACTCTATTCAAAAATCTACAAAAATTGAAAAAAGACAGTAATAAAATTTCATTTATTTGTAGTGTCTAGAATAGGCAAATCTATAGCATTAAATTAGATTAGTGATTACCTCAAGCTGTGCGGGTGGGAGGAAAGTGAAAAGTGAATGCCAATGGATACAAAGTTTCTTTTTGGACTGATGAAATGTTCTAAAGTTGATTATGGTAATGATTGCACTATGAATATATTAAAAACTACTGACTTGCATTCTTTAAATGGATTAATTGTATAGTATGTGAATTAAATCTCAGTAAAGCTGTTAAAAATATGTAAACAGCAAAGATTGTTTTAATCAAAAGAATTACAGCAATCATGCCTTTTAATTTAATTTTAAATCTCAAAGAGCTTCTGTTAGGGGCACTAATCAAACAATCTGAAGCACAAATGAGCTTTCACCTTTAATTTGTATAATTGGCACCCCTATTTTAGGAAGAATCAAAAAGCCTACTCACTTCTCTCTGTATTTCATAATTCAACATTAAGATTGTCGTTCAAAGGTAATTTGAGAAATTTCACACTTCCCAAACTCTCTTTCTCTCTGTCAATATTAAAATGGCGGTGAAATTTATGATTTGAGTTTAATTAAATGCATATGATGCTATTCACTTTTTATATAAATAAGTTACTCTTGGAAATACTCCATCTTCCATAATTTTTCACTGATTTGGTGACTTGAAATTTGTTCATGCATTCCTACTCTCCCCTAACATATGGCGTTCTTGAAATCTTTGGAGATCAGAGGCTGACCTGTGCAAATCTTTTCCACAACCAAATAGCTGACAAAACCACTTTTCTCCTTGGGACTTTGTGCCTTTTTGTGTAAATAATGCAATATCTTAGAATCAGCAAAAGCCATCTATATAGGAGGTGGAGTGGGGGGAAACAAAACAATGAAAAACAGGCCAAAAGTAGTCTAATCCTGAGGCAACTTTCTGCTTCCCTTGCTCTAAGACATTCACTATCCACCTTCATTAAGTCCATTTGCAAGTATGTACCGACAACTTCTCACTAAGCCAGACCCTGGGGTAGTGGAGAAGCCCCAAGGGGTCTCTGCCCTCAAGTGGATTACTTTCAGGGAAGCTGATAAAAAGCCAACAAGCACGCAGTGATGCCATAACTGGATCCCAGGCATGTGCAGAGTTATGCGGAAGAGCTCCAAGGAGGAATTTTGGAGGTTGAGTCAAGGGAAGGCAGAGGAATATGAGTAAATTCAGGTTTTATGAAGCCTGAATTTTCTACAATTTGGGGACTAAGCCAAATTAGGAGTGAAAGTAAATATTTATTTAAAATATTGATTTAAATAGTTATTTTAAATAAATTTAAATATTTATTTTAAATATATACATTTAAATCTTATAAAATCAATGATCACAAAAAAATTCACAAATTTTAGAAATCTGTCAAATACCATATCACAAAATCTTGAAAAATATAGGAATTAATAGCAACAACTACTAACCAATAACTAACAATTAGATTTTTTCCCTTGCTTTCTGACTGCATATCAATTTTAGTATGACAGTGACTTTGTAATATCGTTTTCATAGACAGGGTTTAGCGTTTCTTCCAGAATAGTAGATCATTTTTTGGTTAATGAAATTGGGATAAATAATTCCACAACATAACACAGGCCTAGTTGCTGTTTGGAATAGTCACTCTTTGAAGTTTGTACCCCACCAATATAGGTATTCTAAAAAATGATCTTTCATGTGATTTCATTTAAACATATGGTACATTATCAAATATGCTTCTAAGATTTCCATATCGACTAAGTATACATATAAACAAATCCAAAAATATATTCTACCATATACAAACTGTATGTATCCTCAACACAATTTGGCGCGACCCAAAATAGTTCCACAAGTACTCCGTGTCCAGCAGAGAAGAGATCAAGGGGACTGGACAGAAAGTCAGAGAGGAAAGAGACAGAGGTTTAAACAAATGTGTCTCAATTATCTTACTTTTCCAGACATATTTACATCTTGCCAGGACCTCTGCCAACCGCCAGAGAGGGGTCTGGAACTCAAACTCCTTCGGACTCTCTGTAGGTCCACCTGTGCCAAGGAGGAAGCACGCCCTGTGTCCTCGGTACAACTGGACATGGTTTACTTCCAAACCTAAATCACCAAACACCAAGTACCTTTTTTTAGCACAATCTTTTCTCTATAATACATACATAAATTATTTCTAAGTCAATCTACTAATCGATACCAAAAGTTAGTTAAGTAAAATATGTGTGGCATTTCCTAATTGATGTTACTAATTAGGCGTACATGCGGCTATTTCAGAGGAATAACACAACTGGCAACAGAAGAAAAAAACGTTAAGCAGAAAAAAGCCAGGACTTGCAGTGAGTAGCTCTGGACTAGATAGATAGATAGATAGATAGATAGATAGATAGATAGATAGATACATAGATAGATAGATATTTTCACCATAAGGAGTTGGCTGACATGATTATGAAGGCTTTCCATTCCCAAGATCTACAGTCTGTAACTGGAAACCCAGGAGAGCCAGTGAAAATGCCTGAGAACCAGAAAAGCTGCTGGTGTAGTTCCAGTCTGAGTCCGATGGCTCAAGACCCAGGAAAAGCTGATGTTTCAGTTCAAGTCCAAAGGAACTAAAAATCTGATGTCCCAGATTGAAGACAGCCAGGCAGGAGGAATTCCCTCTTATTTGTGCAAATGTCACACGTTTTGTTCCATGCAGGCCTTCGACTGGTTAGATGAGGCCCACCCACACTAGGCAGGGCAATCTGCTTTACTCAATCTGTCAGTTCAAGTGTAATCTCATCCAGAAATACCCTCAGAGAAACACCCTGAATAATATTTAACCAAATATGTGGGCATCTCATGGCCCAGTCAAATTGAAGCATAAAATTAACGATCATAGTTGGTTTGGGGGGACCTCACGGTCCCTCCTCCTGGGCTCTGTGATCTGATGCTTTAGATCAGATTTGGGGTGCACATCAGAATCATGAGCTTCTAAAAACCCAGTTCTATGAGATGCACCCCTAATCAATTAAATCAAAATCTTCAAAGAGAGACCCAGACACACGCATCCATACACACACACACACACACACACACACACACACACACACACACACACGTTTCCAGGTGAATCTAATGGATTCTGTTAATTCAGTACAACTGCATTGAAAGATCATTTACTATTTTTTTAAATAATATTCAGACTACCCTGTGAAAACCCTCATGAGATTCCATCAGCATCTCAGTTTGTCTGCCTTAGAAGATGTTTTATGATGAATATAGAATTATGTCTTCCATTGGCTTTGATCATAACTTCAGAACTATATTACAAAGGAAAATTGCCTCGAGTGACAGTTATACATTCTAAAACGCATTTCAAAGAATACTGTGTTCCAGTATGTCATCTGCACCTCTTCAGTCCTCCCATACGATCCTTATAAAAATACCAGCTTAATGAGCCTTCTGTGTTTGTGATTTCTTATCTCTCATGAGAAGTACTGACACCAATCCAATGCACCGCATCCCTGGGGAGGTGTTGGTGAGGCTCTGAGACTTCACCACACCCTCAGCCTCTTCTCCTGAGAGCAGCTACACTGAGTTCCTTGCACGTCACGTACCGGGCTTTGAGCTGCCTTTTGAGCACAGTCCTGTATGCCTCATTCAAATGCTGCTGTCTAGAGGGTGGCCAGTGACCTATGAAACAGTCTGAGACAGGAACGCACATCAGCAGGGGGTAATAAGTAGGAGACTGAAAAAAACACAGAAAGCTGCACCTGGGTGCTTATAGCAGCGTTAGTCATAGCTGTCAGAAGACAGAAACACTAAGATGTCCTTCAGCAGGTGATGGAGAAATAACCTGGGGTCCGTCCAGACCATGGGATGTCATTCAACACTAAAAACAATGAGCTACCGAAGCCATGACTAGACAGGGAAGAAACTGAAATGCATGTTACTACGTGAAAGAAGACAATATTAAAAGGTTATATATGACATGCTTCCAATCATATAATATTCTGGAAGAGGAAAATCTATAGAGACAGTAAACAGATCAGTGTTTTCCACGGGGTCAGGGGAGCAAAGAGGGACGAACAGGCAGAGCACAGAAGATTTTTAGGACAGTAAAAATACTATGTATGTTAACATAATAATGGATACATATCGCTATACTTTTGTCCAAATCGATAGAACGTAGCCACCAAGAGTGAACCTTAAGGTAAATGATGGACTTCAGATGATTATTATGTGTCAGTGGAGGTTATTCTTGGTAAATAATGTACCATTCTGTTGAGTGACGTTGACAATGGGGGAGGCTTATATGTGTAGGGGCAGGAGGCATAGGGGAAAGCTCCACTATGGAGAACTATAGAGGGTCCTCAAAAAATTAAAATGGAACTATCATGTGATCCGGCAATCCCACTTCTGGGTACATATCCAGAATAGTTCAAGTCAGGGTCTCCTAGACATTATCTGCAGCCTCATGCCCATCACAGCATTGCCCACGGGAGCCAAAATGTGGAAACCACCCAAATATCCACTGACAGATGAATGCGTGAAGAAAATGTGGTATAGACATGCAACAGAAGGTCATTCAAGCTTAAAAGGAAGGAAATCCTGCCCCTGGCAACAACATGGATGACCTTGAGGACATTGCATTAAGTGAAATAAGTCAGGCACAGAAAGACACATACTGTATCTTTCCACTTATGTGAGGTACGTAAAACAGTCACATTCATAGATGCAGAGAAGAGAATGGAGGTTGTGATGGGCTGGGGGGATGGGAAATGGGGATTTATTTTTAAATGGGTATAAAGTCTCTTATGCAAGATGAGTAGGTTCTGGAGATCTGCTGTACAAGACAGTGCCTGTAGTTAATATTATGGTATTGTGCACTTTAAAATATGTGAAGGGGATAGACGTCATGGTAAATGTTCTTACCACAAAATGCGCGCGCGCACACACACACACACACACACACACACACAGAAGAACACGAGGGGATTTTTGGAGGTGATCAATACGTTTAGCACCTTGCTTGTGGTGATGGCATCACAGGTGTATGCGTATGCCCAACGTCAGCAAAATGTGTACATTAAGTGTGTGCAATTTTTTGTATATTAAATATACTTCAATGAAGCGAAAATTTCATTAGCAATACTTGGAATTTCCTAAAAAATATGCCACCTCCCAATCCCCAAAACGTAATGAACTCCTAACTCCAGCGTTCTTGTATTTAAATTATGTATTTGGGGGAACAAAAAGGATTTTATATAGCAACAAATGATATGTAAATACAAAAAAGATTAGACACTTTTAAATTTCTCATTCCAGATTTTTTATATCATGGAGAAATTTTTAAATGGTATACTACACATCCCTTTTTTATATACATTCCTGTTTTATTTATTTATTTGTTTGTTTATTTATTTATTTTTAATTAACGTTTACTGGGGTGACAATTATTAGTAAAGTTACATAGATTTCAGGTGTACAATTCTGTATTACATCATCTATAAATCCCATTGTGTGTTCACCACCCAGAGTCAGTTCTCCTTCCATCACCTTATATTTGTTCCCCTTTACCCTCATCTACCACCGGGGGTGGTATACATTCCTGTTTTAAATCCGATTTTTTTTTTCCTCAGTAGTAGACTATCAATACCTTTGGTGAGGGTGTGATGAACATACTCTTAAGAAAAAGAAGGCAGATGCCTTGGTCCAATCGCCTTTCTGATACAAAAACTGCTCCTGCAGGAAAAACAAAACAAAACAAAACAAAACAAGAAACCTAATGCTATTTACTAAAAGGAGGACCCTTATCTCCACAATGGTCTTAACTGCTATTCCCGCATAGTGATTTCTTATAGGGGGAAAAAAAAAGGAGAATCTTTGTTCCTGAGTCCTCATTACTGGACAATAACCTGCCAGCTAGGATATAAAATAAAGATGTTTCCCAGATCAAATGCCCCCTACTACTATGTGGAACCATTGCTACTGTGTAATTCATTTTGAGACCTTATTATTCATTTCTTTTTAACCTTTTATAATTATTCTCAAATTATTAATTTCTATAGATGAATTAAATATCAGCTGAATTATTTGTGTTATATTTTAAATGTTATAATAGTATTGCTTAACTTAAATAGATGTTAAAACATCTGCTTTCAGCCTATCTTTTTCTTTACCATTTTATGTTTCTACAAGTAACGCGTATTCTGAATGGCCTAGTTTTCTTTCATAATTCTTATAATAGTCTTTGAGTTGAGTAAGTCATCTCAGTGTTCTGAGGGTTATCTTGGCAATGTCTATAAATTCTTTTCTATTAGTTCAATTAATTCTGACGTACGTAATTTAGTGCCTATATTATTCTGAATTGCATTTGTTTAAAAAGATCTTGAAGACACTTCTATCAGCAGAGTGGGGTCCCATATGTTCACTGTTCTTCTCTATTTTCAGAATTCTAACATGGTATTTTATCAGCCTTCCTCTTTGGCCTGATCAGCTCATTTGTGTTTTCCAAAGAACAAGCTGTACATATTTTCATGATGGCTAGGATGTGAGGGGTGAAGGGTCACTCGAGCGTCCTGAAAAATCTAAAATCTTGAGGGATGTAGAGCCTCATCGAGCTAAGAAAGGACAAGCCTGGGATTCCAGCGAGTCTCCTTTCACAACAGCCACAACCGCCATTCAGAAACAGAAGCACAGGAGCTGGAGAAAGAAGTGTTGGCAACCACAGATGACAACCCCCTTTATTCAGCACCGGGCAGAGGGAGGGGCTAGAGCAGATGTGACCCATATTTTCATCAAGCTGACAGTTGAATGGGAAAGGCATGCAGTAAACAAGCAGAGACATTACTGCACATCTTGGTGAGGGAGGTCTCTTAAAATCTTGCACATTTCTTTAAGGGAAAATAGCGAAGGAAGATATGTTTGGATTGAAACCATTCCTCTTTAGAAAGTGATGTGTAAACTGAGGTTAATGGCAAAATGTGACTGGCCAGTAGAAGGTGAAAGAGCTATATATGGGTGATTGTTCTAGAAGAAAACAGGATGGGCCTAAAGGTGTTGGTCAGGCTTCTTCCGAGAAACAGAACCAGTAAGATATACTCGTATATATATATATATACATATATATAAAGAGAGAGAGAGACGAAGGTTTATTATAAGAATCGACTCATGACGTTACTCAGAAGTCCTGAGATCTGTAGATCTGTAGTCTGCAAGCTGGAGACCCAGGAAAGCCCGTGGTGTAATTCAGTCTGAATCTGAAGGCCTGAGAACCAGGTGAGGCAATGGAGGAAGGTCCAGTCCAAGCCAAAGACCTGAGAATCACAGACGATGGGATAAGCTCAGTCCAAGTCAGAGAACCAGGAGTGGCGATGTCTGTGTTTGCCAACACTTCTTTCTCCAGCTCCTATGCTGGTGTTTCCGAACGGGCTGTGGCTGTTGTGGAAGCCTAAGCACCAGGAGTGGCGATGTGTGAGGGCAGGAAGAGATGGATGTCCCAGCTCAGGCAGAGCGATGTGCCCTGGCTTTGACCTTCTGGTCTATTCCTGCCCTCAGAGACTGGACGATGCCCACCTGCATTGGTGAAGGTGACTTTCTTTATGGTAGTCTACCCATTCAAATGCTAATCTCTTCCTGAGACACCTTCAAAGACAACTCAGAATGACTGTTTTACCAGCTATTTGGACATCCCCCTTGGCTTACTCAAGTTGACACATAAAATTAATGATCACAAGTCCAGCCTCTGTCAACTTTGCACCCACACATATTTCCTTAAACCATACTTAATATTCAAATATAAACAATAACAAGGTCATAATTCCGCCTAACTTGATACAACTATCTGCATACAACTGAAAAAGCATTATTTCCTGAGAGAGAGAGAGAGAGAGAGAGAGAGAGAGAGAGAGAGAGAGAGAGAGAGAGAGAGAGAACAAATGTATTCACAACAAGATAAGGAGGAAATACTCGTGACAGCCACAGTGCTCACTTTTGTAACTGGTCACTGGGCGTAGCTACCTTCCTCTACTGTCCACTCTGTATTCCTTTTGCATTCAGCAAGGCCTTCAGCTGGTCATAGTTCTTTACCTTCATTCTTGAAGGCTTGGCCCATTACTAACCTTGCTGCATTGGGTGGTTGTAGTTTTTCATGGACCGTCTTCACAGGCCATGATAATACTCAGAGAAGCCGTAAGGGACAACGCTTCCTCACATCCACAGTGGAGGAGCAGTCCAATTTCCTGTAAGGATCGGTCACCCCAGCTGGCACAGAAACTCCTTTCTTGGCCTGTTGATTCGAAGGCACAAGGAGTCCCAACCAGCCAGGTGGCAGTCTTAACTTCCAGTTCAGTGGACTCATTGTTGCGTCACCTGGTAGAAATACCTTCCCTCTGGAACTAAGACCTGTAGACCAGCAGACTAATGTCTCGAGAACAGAAAGCCAACATTTTGCTAGAGAGTCACTAGGGATAATAGTGATGGGTACCAGTCCCATTCCCACCCCTAGTGTCCTGGACCTGTGGATCCTGGCTATGGGACAAAGAACACTGCATATCAGATGCTGACTCCGAGCATATAGACTTCTGGAGAACTCTGCCGCATCTCTGCCAGGTATTGCCACCTAACCCGTGCTGTGCCTGGTCTTCGAAAGGCCTTTTCATCATTCTGTCAACTCAGTGGCTTCGGGACAGTGGTAAGATCAGTGAACTTGATGAGCAAAGACCAGCTGCTCCATTTCTTTCACTGAGAAATGAGGGCCTTGATCAGAAGCGACGCTGGATAGAGTATCATGATGACAGATAAAGCATCCTGCAAGTCTGCGGATGGTAGGGGAGGCAAATCTGTATTTAGTGTAAGTGTCTTTTCCATGATGGAAGCACCAATGTAATCAACCTGCCACCACATAGCTGGCTGGTCACGTTGGAGAATGGTGTCATAGCAAGGGCCCAGTGTTGGTTTTTGCTGCTGCAGACTGGGGTTGAGCAGGACAAAGTTTGGTTGATGTGATGAAATGAATGAAGCCAGTAGAGCTGGAGGTTAGTGTGAACAGGGAGAATGACAAAGAGGGGACAGAGGAGGCACTGAGATGTGAAATGCTCCGCTGTATTAGAACACAGGAAGCCTCCCTGTAGCTCCTCCAGAGTGACTCGGGAGGCTTGCTGGTAGGTGAAGGAGACTGGGGGAGTGAACTCTTGGAAGTATGACCTCAGTCTCCAGCTGGTTAAAGGAGGAGCAGGCGGAGAGAAGTCACGCATGTTCAAGGACCCTCTCTGATGTATGCAGAATAGCTCCCATATGACATAATCATTTTTTAAAAGCAAAGGTATCAGCGTGGAATTTTAGCAACATGTAACTCACAATTCTAACCTTTCTATTTCCCCCAAATCAGAAAGGTGCTTGGAGGCATCTGAGATAAGGCTTCAGTGTAAGGTATAAGTACCATAAAGCCTGCATCTCTATAAATATTTACTATACATTTTTATTAAAAAAAAAAACACTGTAAATTATAAACTACTAGAAGCATTGCTGTTGTCACAAAACAAAGATCAATTTCTTAATAAAATCCTTAAAAAGATACCAGGTAAAAGCACAACATTTTTGAAGAAAGATTAAAAAGTTACATTTCATTTTTCAGCTTGAAACCAATTTTTAAGTGTTAGCAGTGTCCTCCACAAACAGTAAAGAATAGCTTCCTTTATGGAAAGAACCAGTCATTTATTGTTAAAGCAACATACAAATATTATTTGTAATCAGGATCACTTACATGAACATTTGATTTTCTAGATCGTGAGATTTCATACAAAATGATCATTTCAGCACGCTTGAAATTTATAATCTAATCCCAAATCAATATTAACAGACGTGCAAAGGAACAATAGAATTAGTATGAAATTCAGCATGGGGATACCATTTTGAATGTAATCATCTCTACTACTCATTGTCTTGGTCACATTCTAAATATGTATTAGATTTACAATTAAATTCTTCTATTTACTCGTCTCTAAATGCCAGTGATTTGAGAATTATTTCCCTCTAAAGCACACCAGACTTTCAAATACATTTTTTTAAAATCTTGGCCTATTAAGCACATCTGTTTCCAACTCTAAAAATTACTAATCTTTCTATCAGCAGTTCTTAGCCAGGAATGCATTTGCTTGTAACAGTTTTAGCATCTAAAAAAGAATTACACTGGTATTCAAAACTTTTTCTATAGTAGATGAAGAGCCACAGTAAAGTGAAGGTCATTTTCAGAATATTTGAAATGTGAAATAAGAAAGAATTCGTATGAAATTCCAAAAGATTCAT
This sequence comes from Rhinolophus sinicus, assembly GCF_057876585.1. NCBI lineage: Eukaryota > Metazoa > Chordata > Mammalia > Chiroptera > Rhinolophidae > Rhinolophus > Rhinolophus sinicus. Next base: position 111,982,347 of record NC_142504.1, on the reverse strand, counting down.
TAAGACACAATTTTTGATTGTCAATCAACTGTATAGGAACCTTGAATATTTTACTCTCATAATTACTCTACGTTGCCATTTCTAAATGTAGCGTAAAGATCTTGTCCTGTTACCATCTATTATAAAACAATTAAACAAAGCATATGTAAATAATTACATGTGACTAAGAATTTTTATTTATTCAGTTTTAAATATTATTAAACATTTCATAATATTTTATAAAAATAACTTAATATGTGTGTACCACATCAAAAAGTTTCTAAGAATATCACAAATTCCTTCTTAGGAAGTAGAAAGAGATATTATAAAAAAATAATAATACCCATATAAATAATTCAAGCAATGTTTTTCTTTATCTCTGATTAAGTTAACTTTCCGTCATTTACAATTAAAACTCTTTCATTTATTGTCACTTTCATTCATTGTTCAAATTCAGAGTTTATCTAACTAAAACAAGCACTCAAAAGTTTAAATAATTGAACAGATTTTCCACAGAAATTTTGAACTTTGCACTGTTCCAACAACGCTATCCTCATTTTAGCCAGTAAAAGGATCACATACATATGAACATACTTCTGTATGGGAATCAAAATGTAGATCCAACTTACGCTTTAAAATGTTACACTGGTTTTACTTTTTCTCATCAATGGAGCTTTGTTCAGCAACTCAAAATACACACTTTCCTATGATACCAAAAATTTCATCTTTGAACAGAAAACATTAAACATTTAAAAATATCCATATTGCTATTGCTTTGTAAACCAGCTCAAAACCATGACTTTTCCAGAACAGTTGCTACACAAATGTTCAATTAGTTGTGTGAAAGGAAGTTACGGGACTAACATTATCAAGTCTGCACTACCCACTGGTGGCAAGATACAGTAAAAGCATGTTTCTTCTCAAATTAAGGCCATTCTATCCTAAATATTAGCTTTCTCAATTAAATTGGGAGCCCATTACATTATAGGGAACCTACACATACCTTCTAAGCATAACATGATTTTTGTTGTGAACTACTTTTCCTGCATAAAATTAACTTACTGTAAATGTTCACACCCAGAGACATCACATTCAGTTAGCTACCTGTCAATATAAACACGGAGTCCACATGAGTCCATATGTACACACACTATATCCATCCAAAAGTCTATGCCAGAAACAAAACGACTCTGACAATCTCACATGAAACCCTAGGGGAGAAATTAAGGGAATCTAGCTCATTAGCTTCGTTTAATTTACCCCTCATTGAGAAATGTTCTCGGACTAACCTTGAGTGGTTCTCAGTGAAATGACTTTTCTTTACAAATGATTTTTAAGCAGGGGATATTTGTTTAAGAATATTAGAAAACGCTGTTCTTCTTTTTGAATCTCAGAGGTCCTCAGGGTGAACATAGCTGACTATTTTTGGACTTGTGCATGATAATTACTGTGCTCTCTGGCCATTGGGGTGCCTGTATATGATGCACAACTAAGCATATGCTGGCGACTAAGGTTCTGGAACACTCCATCGTATGAATTCAGCAACCTTAAATTAATGCCCCTAAACTTTATCACTTGCTAGAAACAAACCTGAAGCAACATTCATATGAGGTTTCATTAACAAGGAAGAGTATCACGTACCAAGTTAACAACTGATGGAAGAGTGCTTTAGAGTAAGGCATGATTACATAATTGACTTAGATACTCAGTTTCTTGAGGCGTCTGTCAGCATACATATGGTTTGTATAAGTGCGTATGTGTGTGTATATCTGTATATAAACACTCATATCTTGCATATGCATCAACTAAGTGTTCAGTCATTTGAGAATATTTAGCTTGTTATTTTTGCTCAGAATTTTTCTTCAATTTGCTCATCACTCTGTCCCCCGTACTTACCTAGCACAATGCTTTAGTACACCGGATATGTACAATTAATATTGTTTAAATAATGAATATTAAAAATAATTGGAAGGGAAATGTTTCATGACAGAACGTTATTCATGCAAATGCAAAAGAAAAAACATAAAGGGAAGTGGCTGACCCTGAATGACGATAAGGCCAATATGGAAAGAACCTAAATACACTTGAGATTATCGATATTTTCAGACTGCTTTACAAAAGAATAAGATGAAATTATTTATTGTAGATGTTGTGAGATAATGACATCTTCAGCAGCCCTCTCGCGTGTGCCTGATGTGAATAGCTAATTGTGTCATGTGGCTGATTGTTAAAAATGTGTTATTTCGAACAAGACTGTTTATGACCTGAGCGGGACTGAGTCCACTAGTGACACTTGAGTTCCCATATGCCTCTTACAGAGGAAATTCAATGTTTTAACCTCCTTTCCTCTTGTCTATGGAGCCTTCTGCCTCTGCCCACATGGTTACACACTGGACAGAGAAAACCCCAGTTTCATTTATTCCTTTATATTGCATGTCTCCGTACCTCGTTTACGTTTTTTGGCTTGGATTCTTTCAGGTCTTCATACTTCTGTTTCCATAAAGATACAGCTGACTCCAGTCGTTCTATTTCTTTTTCCAAAGATGAGCGCATTCTAAAGAAATAAAAGCAGAATAGACTTACAGTTTCAAGATAATTTTAAGAATGTATTCAATTTGAGCTGTGCTATTTCCCAACTTTTTTATATTTATATATGACCATTGTAATGACAGAAAATCTTTCACAGCTTAATAAAATTTTAAAACATTCGATAAAAGTTGGTTTAATTTGTTATTCTGTCAATTAGCTTTATAGTAGGTTAAACATATTTCATTTAGCTTTGCACATATCAAAATAATTGACTTTCTCCTGCTTTCTCCTATATTTTAATTTATTGGAGCTACATGCGTAGAATATGGGAATGTTTCCTTCTCAGGAATTGAAAGAATTTAAAGGAAAAGGTATATATAAAATATATTAACAATTTTTATTAAAGGATATTGATTACATTTGTGTATTGAAGCATACATTAATAAATTTTCTCCTTGAAATTAATTTTGAGAATTATTTTATTTATAAATAGAATAATGTAAAAATTATACTTGAAATTTTGAAAAATGTCCAGACTTTTAAATTTACAAGTTCAAAGTCATATTTGTTGAAAAATCAATGCCAGCTTTTAACGTTATATTTTAATAAATTAAATGATACTGTTAGCCAGAAGAGCTCACATTAGCATAAAAGTGACTTATTCTTACTGTAGAATAAATGCTAACCCTTAAAAAGGTCATCAAAATTACTGAGGTAACTGTTCCTTCTAGGATGTTATAGGAAGTTCAAGGAGAATATTTCAAACTAGATATTCATTAAACTTTTAATCTTAGTTAAATATAAATATAGATACGTTATAAAGATATAATTATATCTAGATTATATCTAGACTTTGCATATGTATTCCAAGTTAGTTCACAAAATAAAAATAATGTAATGTTTTCAAAATGTATAAAATGAATACTATTTGTATTTCTTATTTAAGGCAAATTAGCATATTTATCCTCTTAGTATGTATCTTAAATAAAACAACATAATTATTACTTTACTGAAAGAAAATTTGTATTTTTATTATATAAAAAGGTACAATTTACTCAGAGAGGTGAGAGGACAGGCAATTCATAAAAGTTAATGAATGTTTGAATATTTTCTAGTATAGTCTCATCAAAAAAGTTTTGTGAAAAAAAACAGTTTTGTGACTATGCAAGCAAGCATTAAGACATTGCACATTTAAATGTATGCAGCAGAGGGCACTCTTTAAATCCTTAATTTTCTGGGCTAATCAATTTATTCTACGTTTCAGAGAGTTTTCCATAATTGATTATTTAAATGGTTAAATATGTAATAAAATTTTAAACTATCATCATACTATTTGAACTACAAGAAGGCAAAGAAAAAACTAATTTTACACTAAAGGATGTTGCATATTTTATATACAATTCTTTTAACAAAACTAAGACAAAGCTCAGCAAAAATATAGCATGTTAATATGATGATGTAAACCTTTAAAAATCAAATTGCTAAAATATATAAAATTTTCAGAATATAGAGTGTGAGCCAAAATAATTTATAGGGAAAGTATGATTATATTTCTATGCAATCTGCTGATACTTTAAACTTTCATGATCCCATAATAATAGGGCATAAAATTTAGACATTGAAACAGGAAGATTGAACAAAATATTACTCAGGGATAAAAATTCCTGAAATATTAATATCCAAGAATAAATATAAATAATTTATAAACTATGTGAAAATTCATTGTAAAATATCTAATCAATATTTTCTTAAAGGCTTTTAAATGTCAAATATTTTTACCAGAGAAAAATAATCAACTTATAATAACATTTAGATATTCATTTTTCTATTAGTCCAAAATGTAAACCAAGTATGACACTATGAATAATAAAAATTTTTACAAATGTACTTTCAATGAACAACACATTTCCATGGTCTAATTGAATTCCCAGCTATTTATAATTAAAATCTTTCAGCATCTCTTCATTTTCAGGACCTCTCAGCAAATAGCCAAAGCTATATATAGTTAATTTAATTAGAAAAGAGCTATATATAAAGAACCCTGTTAAGCTTGGAGAGGTCCAGGAGGACCATTGACCAAGGCTTGGAGGTGATGCATCCAGCTCACTTTCCACAGAACTGGTTGTGGGAAGACCCCACTGCTGTCACCTTCACTGCCTGTTGCCTGTACACTCTTCTGGTATCAATTAAGTGCTTGACAAACAAAAATATCCATATTAGCTCATTTAAACAGAAGAGGATATTAATCGTTGAAAGAATGTCTGGGAGAGCCAGATAAGCAAAGGGGAAACCCAGGAAGCCAGAAACAACAAACATGAAGTCATTGAAATCTTCCCATCAGCACCCAGTGAGGCCCCCATTAGGGTACAGACAGCACAACATGACCTCAGTGCCAAGTGGAGACATAGAATGGTGTCAACAGAGACCGGAGCCCACTACTTCCTCTGGAAATAAGATATAGCTGCCACCATTGCCTTCCTCTTCACCAGGATGAATTCTGGGTGCTCTCTTCCTTGCAGCACTAGCTTCTGCTAAAAAGACCAGGTGGCTACCACCGAACAGCTACTCCCAGATCTAACGTCTGCACTCCAATTGTAAGGGAGATCGAGGATCTTGAAAAGAGGTCTGCACTCCCATGTTCATTACAGAATTGTTTACAATACCCAAGATTTGGAAGCAACTTAAGTGTCAGTGGACAGATGAATAAAGAAAATTATATATAGTAGAAAAATTGTTCAGCCATAAAAAAGAAGGAAATCCTGCCACTTGTGACAACATGGATGAACTTAGAGGACATTGTGCTAAGTGGAATAAGCCAAAGAAAGACAAATACTGTACGATATCCCTTATATGTGGAATCTGAAAAGTTGAACTTATAGAATCAGATCATAGAAGAATGGTTGCCAGATGCAGGGCAGGTGGGGAAAGTCAAAGGTGTTTCTCAAAGGGTATAAACTCTCACTTATAATATGAGGAAGGTCTTGGAATCTAATGCACAGCATGGTGACTATAGTTGACAGTACTGTATTATATACATAAAATTTGCTAACAGGGTAGCTCATAAGTGCTGTCTTCACACAAATAATAACTTTGTAGATGGTAAATGTGTTAATTAGCGTCATTGTGATAATCATTTCACAACATATATGTACATCAAAACATCACATTGTACATCTTAAACATATACTAACTTTATTCATCAATTATACCTCAATAAAGCTGAATCAATACATAAATGCCACAAATTACTTTTTTTAAATGCAAAGATTTACTGCATTAGTAACAGTAAATAAATTATTAAAGTAGTCCTTACTTTCAAATTTTTAACAATATTACATTAAATAATATTAACCAGGTTTGCATGCCAATTTGTTCATTGTTTGAGAAACACACACACACACACACTTATGGATTTTTAACTAATGCTTATCTTTGAAGCATTTTTACTTTTCTGTACCCTCTTACTAAGATTTTTAAATCTCATTTTATTAAGAAAAAATTCAATATTTAATGATGCAAAGCAAAATAATTAAAGCATTCTACTCTTTTTACACATAAAACAAATTAAGAAAATAAAACTGAAAGGGAGAACTGAAGCTCAGCTTAAATGGAAGCAAACGTTTTCTAAGAGATACAGGTACCATCTACAGTTTAATTTGGGAACTAATTCTAAATGTTAAAACAGTTCATCAACATATTTCACCTCATCATCTGCCTTACTTGAGGTTTGATATTGCCAAAGTTTTTAAATGTTTAGGTACACCTAAGTTTCTGAGAGGGTCAGGTCTCCCGCCCTCACCTCAAATTTTCTACCTGGGAAATCTTTACCTAAGAGATCAGAAATATACAAGTTCTCAGTACCCGAGGAGCTTGCAGATGCTAGCTAATTACACAGAAACCTGAACAGCACTCTGATTCAAATAATGTAATACAGTTTAGTGTATTCGGGGAGGAGGTTCCAGTCTGTGCCAATGGCGGAGGTGATGCCCTGAGCTCTCTCGGCTGATTCCAGCGCTCCAGTCAAGAGCATTTTCCCACTGGCTGGGAACACAGAAAAAACCACATTCACATCTTCTCAACCCCAGCCAACCCACTGCTGAGATTCCAGGAGGAGGAATTTATATGATTAGACAGATTTATAGTAACAGTATATTCTATATCCTTGGGAAACATTCTCTGGTGATATAAAAAGACTGTACAATTGCCCCAAGCGTATCGCATGCTAATGATGATTCATGGACACATAACACCCACGGGATGATTTCTTAAAGCGGAGAATGAGAAGACCGAATACAATCAGAGACCTCTGTTCCCCTTCTCCTTGGCCTACGGTTTCTAGACTGAAGTTGTTGACAACTGGAGAATTTACTTCTATGGAGGTTGTTAATTTATTCCAAGGAAGTCACATATACATGAATGTGTACATGTGTATGAGCGAGAGAATACGGATACATGTGCATATCATTAAAATAGGCACCTTGGGGAGTTTATCTCTAGGAAAGAACAATTTCATGTTGTTCCAATTACATTATGTCAGTGAAGTAACTGTGTGTGTGGATTTGAGAGAAGTCCACAGCCACTAAAAAAGTTAATTCCTTCAAGAAATAAAACACAAGAGTTTAGAATTTGACTGAAACCTACAGTTCCAGATAAAGTTAATTGTTCATATGGGTCCAGACCTAAAAATTAATTCAATGTTATTCCCTTTGCTACTAATATTGATTGACTCTATTGCAAATCTATACTTGATGGTAGAATAATAAATATTTGTTCTATGCATAGATGATTGTATTATAACAATCTATTCATATAGTGAGGTATAGACAAAGAATCTGAAAAAGGAGTGGCACAAATAAAATTGAGAGGAACTAATGAAAAACTTCTGGCTGACAGAAAAGGAATGGCAGATAAAAAATGTATAGTATTTGTGCAATATTTGTGAGCACACAGATCACTGTTTCAATCCATTTAAACCACGGAAATTGAAGCCATTATATAATATATAATTATATTCATATATACATATATTATATAATACTCCCTTTTTTTTTGTTGTGCCTATTTTGAGTCTTATAACTAAAGAGATAGAAAAATGTCTTCAAATTGGGGGACCACATTTTAAAGTGCATCAAATATTCTATAACTATTCCCTCAAATAGGAATAAAAAAGCATATTGAGTAATTCATACTAGAGGTCACTTTCCCAGACATTGTTGTGTTTGATCCTTATAAGAATTCAGTGAAGACGCCAGGGCAGATTGCATTTCCCAAAGATGGCTCCCACAATGGTCCCATCCTACATGCTCTTATTATAACATGACCTTGACATTCCTCCCTTTGAGGGTGCCCCTCTTCCTTGAACCCAAGTCAGCCTTTGAGACTGTCTCCACCACAGCAGAAGGGATGCTATGTGACTGTTGAGACAAGATCATTAAAACACCATATATTTCTCTCTGTACCTGTAAGATGTTCACTTGCCACCTAGCCACTACACTGTGAGGAGGCCAAGAAGCCACACGGGTAGGCCACACGCAGGGGTTACCACTGAGGCCCAAGAGGAGAGCCAAGATCAGCTGCCAAATTTGGAAGTGAGTGAGGCTTCAGATGACTCCAGCCCCCAGACAGCTTTTGAGCTACCCACCCCATTGGAAGCCACACATAGCAAAGCCATTCTCAAGAGTCATGAACAGATACATAGGATTATTGTTTCAATAACCATTGTTTGGGAAGTTCTGTCACAAAACAATAGAAAACTGGAATGTAAGCATCGCTATCCATAGTTTTACAAAAGAGAAAATAGCACACTCGTGGCGAAGCCAATATAATATAGCTGGAATATATCAGAACCAGCATGAATAGCCAAGTTATTTCATCTTAAGTCTGGTGTTTCTTCCCTAGATACCAAAAATGGTCAATACCTCACAAAATTGTGATTTGTCTTTATTAATATTAACATATTTTCATTTTATTGACTCACTGAAGTCTATAATACTGTAAAAAACAGAGAATACACTGGCTATTTTAACCATATTATATTAATAATTCAAATATAATTAAGGCGAATCTACTGGAGATGACAAAAGGTTATGATAAAAGAATAATAATGAATAAATTATAAATTACTCTTTAAAATTTAAAAAAGTGAGTATATATCAAACTCATGTTTTAAGTATTAGAACATAATGACTAATCATGGATAAAATGCATTACCAAATGGCCAGTTTTCTAGACTTAACACTTTTAAGAAGTTTGAAAATCAGACTTGGTTAAGTGAAGGCAGTGATTTAGCACTTACTCTCTTTCTTTGCATAAGATTTTTTGGAACTCATCCAATTGCACCTGCAAAGCTGAAATTTCAGGCACTTCATTCTCTGAAGGCAGATTTAGTGCTTGCAGTCTTAATCCAGCTTTCATCGCACAGTTTTCAGAACCACTGTTCTTGAATAAATCAGGACAATCCAAGTTGAGTTTCATTTCTTCATTTAATCTTAATGGGTCAAGAATCAAACCTTCTCCCTAAAAGGAAAAGAATAAAACAATTATTGTTGAATTTTTAAATCTCTCAATAGGAAAGTCATTAAGAACATTTCAGTATTTTTGAAAAGAAACAAATGTTATGATTCAGGATCAAATTCATTATTTTCACTTCTTTATCATTCTCTAATAGTGTCATATGACCAAACTTTAACTTGCATTCTTGAACCATTTTTATCCCTATGTTCTACCTTATTATAATAAAGTTCATTTCTCAAAAAGTCTGCTTTAACTTTAAGTCTTCTTTTTTCTAATGACAGCTAAAAATAGCCACACATAAACTTGAACAGCTGTAAAGAGTTATTTAATGAGTTTATGAATTTCTCTTTAAAGTTTATTTTGTCACAAGACACTTGAGAGTTTCAAAGTAAAGCCAACTGGTTCTTTTTTAAACATCTTTGGAGGACAGATAGAAAGAATTTTCAAGGAATTCTTGAATGTTTTAATAGGCTTGTTTATTGAACTATTTTTTAGATCACTAGCTAAATCTCAAATAAAATTTAATGGGACATTTTAATATAAATGAACATCATGTATCAGAGCAACACACTGCATCAAAATCTTATATCATAATTCCAAACCTTCACCAACCTCATGCTATAGATATTTGTCTATAATTTAAATTTGCCCTAATTTATGGGTTATAAGATAAAGCCAAGTTCAAATAAAATCTTATTTATTTAAAAAATAGTACAAGGATGTTAGGTTACTACTATGACTTTTCATTCTCTCAAAATTTAATAGGGTTATTATGTATATTATTTTGAAAAATAAAAAGTAAGATGTGTTATTATCCTTGGAATATACTGTGATAAGGCAATCCATTCATATATAAGTATCTTTTTTATTAGTCTTAGAGTTGGCAGGGGGACTGGTAAAAATAAAAACAACTACTTGAAACATCTTCAATAGCCTATACTTATTTCACTACCATCGCAAGGAATTTTAACTATGAGTGTGTTTCTTTCCTAAAAAAACAAACTTTTAATAAATACCTACTATGTATGATCTGTTCTTGACACTGAGGATACAAAGAAATTCCAAATAAAGTCACAAGATATTGATAATTTCTCAGAAAAATTTATGTGGAGCATCTTTCACATTTTCAAATGTAGTATCTATTACTTGTAATAATAAATAATTTGTACATTCAGAGAAACTATGTAAGCTATATGCCTTCATTTCCATCACTACATTGAAATGCATACATAAATACAATTGAATTTTGAGAATGTTTAGCATTTTCCCAAACATATACACAATGGGACTAACAGACTAGATGTCATATTTAAAAAAAAAAAAATTAAACAAACCTGGAAGACTGAATAAGCATAAGTAATTTAGATTATTGCAATTTTTAAAATTTTTTCATTTAGAATGAAATTTAGGTTATATTTACCATAACTTCCATATATCATGCAAAGGCTTAAAATTTTAGAGCAATTTTATGTTTTTAGAGATAGAATTACATAGAATGGAATAACAATATAAACTGATCCTGTGAAAAGAGAAAAGTTTCCCAAAGTATGGGTGTTAATAATATTTACCAAGTTAAAGAAAGGGAAGTGATTCATTGATAAATATCTATATGAACTGCTGGACTAAATAAAAGATTTTAAAAGTTTATGTTGTGCAGAATTTTCAGGAATTTCAAGATTCTAAGTATACCAAGAAATTCCAAGAGTATGAAGCATTGCTTAAAGGTATCTGCCTGTGGTTCCCATTTTACAGGAATTCACTGTGACGCCACAATTCCAAACCACAGTAAATGCTCACACAATAATTCATTATTACTGACATAATTAGGATAAATGGAGAGAAATCTCTCCAAATATTTTCTTTTCCCATAAAAAAATGCTGGGTTAATTTTTGCTAAAAAATACTTTTAAGATCACTAATATGGGTTGAATTTTGTCCCCTCAAAATTATGTCCTCTCAAAATTCCTATGCCCCCTCAAAATTCCTCCAGGACCTCAGAGTGTGACTGTATTTGGGGACAGGGTCCTCCAAGAGGTCATTTAGTTAAAATGAAGTGATTAGGATGGGCCTCACGACGGAACACTTAGAAGAAGAGGAATCTAGGGCACAGACACATACAGAGAAAAGACTCTGTGAAGACACAAGGAGACGACGGCCATCTCTAAGTCAATGAGAGGCCTCAGAAGAAACCAACCCTGCTGACACCTTGATCTCAGACTTCCAGCCTCTAGAACTGTGGGAAAATTAATTCCTGATGCTGAAGCCACCCAGTCGGTAGTACTGAGTTATGGCAGGACATGCAAACACAGTCACTACCGGATTTATAATTCTCCCCTTTCTCTCCATCTCTATATAGGGCATTTCAATAAACCACAATTTCTGGATTCCTCTGAGGGTTTTTTCCTTACCTTACTATTTGTGTTCTCCTTTGTAGGAAATTCTCTTTTCACAAAACACTCTCTGATAGACTCACATGTTTGGGAATCAACTTGAAATTGATCCCTTTGTGCATAGGACATTTCTATGAAACCAGGACGCTTCCGGTCCTGGGTCACACTAGCTTCTGACACCTCCTTTTGACGTGGCAAACTCTGCTTCTTTCTCAGTGCACTCAATTCTTTCATTGTCATCTCTAACTTTATTCTGAGTTGTCTTCCTTCCTCCCTGGCACTGTTCCTTTCGGCTCGAACTTTACTCCACTTTTCTCTCCAGTTGGCAGTGCAGTCTGACCACCAGCGCATGGTCTTCTCCATTTGAGCCGCTCGGGCCTTGACTTCTTCAAGTTCCCGCAGGCGAAGTTCTTCACAAATATCCCATTCGGTGGCGTTGCTTGAGCGAGCACAGTAGTTGTGAGTGGCATGTGACCGTAGCCCACCAAGTGGCAAACAGGAATTACAGGTATCGCGGGGGCATGAGGCAGACGCTACCATGTCACAAGGTGGTTTAACTGATGACGGCTGCATCTGGAAGATCTGTGTTTCCTCAATTAACCGGTAAATGGAATCTAAATTCATACTTATCTTTTCAGGCCTAAGAAAAACCAGAAAACATAATTAATATTTGAATTTTCTGTGCAATTCTAAGAGCAAGGCTTGCATTTAAAAAAAAGAGTGGATGAGAACAATGCATCTTTTCAATAGTGCATATTTACTTTTCCAGCATAGCTAAAAATATAAGGAATTTATGATTTGAAATTATCCCCAAGGAAACAGGAATTGCTCGTATTGAATCTTGCCAAACAAACCAAAATAAAAATATAAAGATGCAGTTGTGGATAACGTATGATATGATGAATTCATCTTAACAAATCTAATTCTATTCATGTAATATTTATTTTAACATACATCATCCATTCACAACTCAATGGTCCCCATTTCCCCTGTTAACTAAAGAACAGTTTGTTCAGGTTGAATGCAGAATCTATTGATCTCTTAGAGGATAAGCCCCTGCCCCAGTCCCAGAGACTCAATCATGATTGGTCTAAATCTTTCATGATGACTTCCACATTTTATTGAACACTCACTGGTCTCAAGGAAGCATATGACCTGGTTCTACTCATGAAAGGTGAGGGAAAGGCTGCTGGGAAAGTTTCCAGTCTACAAAAATTTAAAAACATCAGAATGAAAACCGCTTTTTCCTCTGCTTTCTTCTTGCCTGAAAAAAGACATGGTTCTGAAAGAAGGTGGGTGTAACAGCCACCTGTAACATTTAAAATGGTGGGACAGAAAGATGAAAAGAATTTAATTATTGAGTTATACATGAAACCTAGAATGAATACCTCTGATTTCCTTGCTCTATAAGAATAATTACCTACATTCACTTAAAGCGATGGTCATTGAGTTTTCTGTTACTTGTAGTCAAAAGGATATCTAACTATTAACAATACATGAATTAACTCCTACTATGGTTAACATTATGTTAAGTTATAAAAGTAAAATATTTTGAATAACACATGGTCCTGGTCCTTAAAGATTTTATAGGCCAGAGAATGAGAAAAGCATATATAAGAAAAAATACATAATTCACAGTATAAAACTATATTTATTCATCATTTTTCTTCAGTACATATTATGTGTCAAGTCCTAGGGGGCAGACAAGGTGCTCTAAGAGCCCAGCTAAGGAAGTGATGAACTGTCTTTTAGAAATGAAGCGTCTTCATGGCATAGATAACACTGAACAGAGTCTGAGCAATTTCAAAGCTTTGTAGAGAAATTAAAAATAGCTTTCAATATAAAATAGCAAAAGACAAATTAATTGATAAGTGTAAACACTTCTTAATCAAAACACATGTCTATTACTTACTCAGTATAGCAACACTGCTATATTGAGGATATAGCAATTAGAATCTTTAAAATAAATGCTTAAAATGAATAAATTCTGTGTTTCTGCAAGGTTACCCATTTTTATTATCAAGTAAGATCTCCTGGTGTAAATAACATTTTCTGTGCATGACATTAATTCCTCTCATTTTTTTTCATTTGCTTGTATCTAGTTACAGATCATAAACTGTCTCTTTGTGAACCATCCATTTAATCAACTGAAGGGGTTTCATTATACCACCGACTTACAAAATAAGTCTCTGTTCAGCAAAAAATATGACTATATAATATTAAATGTATATCACTTTCAGTTGTAGAAAAAAATAACACATTTTAACAAGTGTTTTGTAGAGGTGCCAAACAAATTCACTCCTCACTGTAATACTTATTACAATAGTATGGGTTCATGGTTGTAATTACTTTTGTTAGCATTGGTATATGTTCAATCATATCTTAACTAATGCTGATTTGGAGCGATTGTTCCCTTCATTTACCGTAATTTAGAGGGCAATGAGAATATAACCAACTACATTTCTTGGATAATTAGTAAACCAAGACCAATATTAAAAAAGAAAAGAACAAAAGGAACTTTTAATTAAAAACACACCAATTATTATATATATGTTTATATACATATTCATTATTCACTATTTAATGAATCATTCTTTTTAGTTGAAATTCCAAAATGAAGACAGAAAATTTATTTCAGCATATTAAATTTACATTTATCCTTGCTATTTTTCAAAATAAATCAGTACCATAAAATTGTAATGTCTTTTAAAATGTCTCATTAACTTTTATTTCACTAGTGTTTTGAAGACTATATAATTGGATTCTGGTACATTGAGATCTTGCCTACCAATTAACTATGTATTTTTTCACATCTGACTAAACAAAATGGAGTTAGGTTTAATCATTCAGTCCTTGAACTTGAATAGTATTTCCTATTCTAAAGTGTTTCTCAAGCAAGTATAACAGGATATTTAATCCTCATGTGTATTTATTACATCATTAGTTTTCCCTATACATACATGTGTACACTTCATGTTTTATTTTAGATGACTGTAGAAGTATTTGTCACTGGTTGTAGCACAAAGCCTTTGATGTATGAAGAAATATTTTAATGCTATTGACTCTTTAGTTTCTTGATCTAATTTCTGCATTGTTCTCACCAAAAAAAATGGAGGAGGGACCATGAGGACACTCTAGGGGGTGATGGATATGTTTATCACCTTGATTACAGTGCCGGTTTCATGGGTACATGCTTATGTCCAAACTTATCAAATTGTATACATTAAATACATGAAGGGTTCTGTATCAATCACACCTCAGGGAAGCTTTTAAAATATGTTCATACAGTCAGGAGACCATGATTACACCAAGTACTTTTGAACATAGTACATAACCAAATAAAAAAAAAAATTGATAGCTACACATGTATAGGTAATATTACTAACCATACTGTTTCTCACTAAACAGGAGGTTAATGTGTAAGACAGTGGGCCCCCGACTCTATAGGTTCAAGTTCTGTCTGAGCCACTTTCTAAACAGATGATACTGGACAAATTCTACACAAACTGCCTTTGACTCTATCCTTATTTATAAAAAGAGACGGGCTGCAGACTGGCTGGCCCATGCTGTCTCTTAGGCACGGTGACAGTTTTCCTCAGTCCTATACAAGTCACTAATATATCACCTTGGCATATTGTATTAATTTTTTTCAGTTTCTTTTCTCTCTTTTGAAAGAGAAATGGTGGTATACTTAAAAAAAAAACAGGGAAAGCACTAGAGAAACGAAATTTACAAAAAAGTTCTGAATTTCATTTAATAAAAGTGCCATCTCCATTTTATATCATATTAACGTTATTCAGTGAAGCACTCAGTGCTATTGTCTCCATCCAAGAGATGAGGACCTAGGGCTGAGGGTTCTAATGGAAGCAGCGTGAGTCATACACAGTCTTCAAAGGGCCCGACCCATTTTGGGAATGAAGGACATTTGAAAACAGAGCCACTGCCTCACCATATCAAAAATCTATAGCTTCAACCTATGTGTTTTCACTATAGGGAGATCATCTTTTAGACTATTTCATAAATATATTTGGCAGACTTCCATTCTGAATATTTTTATGCTCAACTATCTCCCAATAAATCACACTACAGTTAGTCAAATGGCCCTGACATTGTGCTTTGAGTGAATTCAATCTCCTCATCACAGCTTAAGGAACTGCTAAGTCTGGGGCTTGTCCATCCCTCTAAACACCTCTCTGCCATGCTGCCCCAATGCCACATGCGTCCACCACCCTGTTGGGTCTACTGCGGACACAAACCTCGCCTCAGCAATATCCCTCATGCAGCTTCACCGCTGTGCGGTAGCACCGTCTTTTCTCTCCGCACACCCACTCCCCCGGCTCCACCTCCTTCAGGCCGAGCCAGTGGGACCTATCCCTGACTCTCCTCCATCGCTTAGAGGCCCTACATCTGAGCAGAAAATCCAACTTTGGCCTCCTCTGTGACAGTGAACATGGCTTCTGCTATCCTGGGACCTTGTTACTAACCAAAAGCAATAAATCAAATGAACAATCATCAATTTCAATTGTCTTTGAAAGAAATAATCAGTGTATTTTGATTCAACACATACCTATAGAGTTAGTTACAGAAGTTTCTCAGAAGTGAGGCTTATGTATATTATCTGAAGAATAAAGTGGACCAGAAATAAAAGCATTTTTGGCAAAAGTTACACTATCAGGGAAAAATAAAATAAGGACGAAAGGGATTTTTGTTTTATTGTTTATAGTCATTGCTTTCCATTAACTTATATGAAATTAATTCTAAATGAAACTCTTTTTAGATTTTTTTTTTCTCCTAAGAAGTGCAGGACCTCTAGAACATACACAATAATGTTAATAAAAGCCATAAGCAAGGAGAAAATAAATGAATACAGATTCAAAACATAATGCTAAGGAACAGCTGTTACTACAGATATGACACCATCCACTCTGATAAAAAGGGGTGGGGGGAAGGATCAATTTTTAATATTCAGGAAAGTAAAACATCATATTGTATTTTAAAATGTGGCCTGTCAAGCATGGATAAAGGATTGGTATAAAACCATACATTTTGTATGGGTCTAAAACAGAAAAAAATAATGTATTTTTAGGGATGCTTTGTAAGAAAACATGAACTATTAAAAGTGAAAACTGCAGTTGTGACAGTGATGTAGGTGAAACCATTCTAGTGAATGGCTATATGACCTCATTTCTATATAGTTCCAGTTTTGCCCATGGTTAAGTACTATATTTAAAAATACATACACTTTGGCAAATGATACAAAGAGTTAGAGTCTACATTTGTTACTGTGAATGTGAGAAATTTGAATCATACAGAGGCAGGAAATACTTGCACAAAGAAGGCAACTAAATAATGTAAAATAAATTTGTACATGTTGCCTGTATCTTAAAGCTTAGATACTTCATTTTCCAAAAGCACTGTAGTATCAGACAAGCATAAATGCAAACATTTAAAACCAAATATATTTGTTTGAAAGAATCATTACTAAATTATCAATTGTGTTATCTGATCAGATAGAAATTATCTTTACTTTAAAGAATTGGCATGGATTTCAGATGATAAATCCTGCCTATTTTTAGCTGACTCTTCACTGCTTCCTATCTCTTTAACCTCTTACTCTTACCTAGTATAGTTGAAGCTGTGTATTACTGTTTCAAATCAATGTAATGTCTTTTCTGTAGTTTAGGTTTTCAGTAAGTAAAACGTTATTTGAGAAAAAGATTTTTCTTAGTTAATACTCAATGATAAAAATTAACTTCATTTCTTTTAAAATAAACTGTTTCAGAATACTATCTCCAAATCATATCTTGATATTACTGCTCCATTCTCAGACAATAGCAACATTTTCTGTGTGTTTGAAGAAGAAAAATCTACCTTATAGGTCAGAGGTATAAAGCGATTCATCATACTTCTTTGGAATATGAATAAAGGAATAAAGAAAGATCCAAAATCCACAATCCACAATCCACAATCCATTTTATAAAGTGCCAATGTATAATTTGTAATGAGCCTTGGAAAAATAAAATTTCTCTTCTTTGGCAGGCCGATCATCTTGAAGCTGTTAGAGTGCTTTTCCTGCCAAGTACAAATTTAGGTTCAGATAATCTAGAATTTCTTGGAGGATATAACATAATTTAACTACTCTTGTGGAGTTCTTGGGGCTGCCAATAGGTTCAAGAAAATTCTGCCTAAAAATATTCCTCAAATGTCTCATTCAGTGAACAAATATTAAGATATAATGGCAGTTTATCTAATATCTGAGTTCACAGCTTAAGTATATTTCTTCCATATATATATGTGTGTGTGTGTGTATACACACACACACACACACACACACACACACACACTGTGTTTCCCCGAAAATAAGACCTAGCCAGACCATCAGCTCTAATGCATATTTTGCAGCAAAAATTAATATACAACCCAGTCATATATTATATTATATTATTTAAGACACAGACTTTTATATTATATTACACCCAGTATTATATTATATTATATTATATTATATTATATTATATTATATTATATTATATTATATTATAGTAATTAAATTACATAAGACCCGGTCTTATATTATATAAGACCGGGTCTTAGATTATAGTAAAATAAGACTGGGTCTTATATTAACTTTTGTTCCAAAAGACACATTAGAGCTGATTATCCGGCTAGGTCTTATTTTGGGGGAAACATGATATACGTTTATATATATATATCTATATAGCTATATCTATATCTATATATATTCTATGCTACTTAATACCTATTTGTTTGGAAGCCTGACATTTGTTCAATTCCTGAGCATTCCTTAATATTTATGTTTATTTCAAAGTTTCAGTTAACAAACCAAAAACTATTGCAATATTCCAATGCAATTTAATCCAATTTAATAATGCCAAATAAATAAGCCAAAACATTCGTTGAGACCTTGAGCCAAAAGTGAAATTAGTATTAGCTGTGGTGGAATTATAGGGCCCCATCAAATCTTATTTTCATATAAAATAATCTTGCTACTATTCCAGGTGGCGAACAGAATGCATATTTTATTGGAAAGAACACTGTGAAAACCTGGTCATGTCAAAGATCCCACCACTTTTCAAAGTTGGACAGGTGACCTTGATATCACAGGGATTATTCATTATGAATCTGAACCAACTGGATAAACAGATAACCAATTTTATTATTTGGAAGTGTTGAAAAGGCTGTGTGAAAAAGTGAGACGAAAACAATCTGAACTTTTCGCCAACAATTTGTGGCTCTTGCATCACAACAATGCACCAGCTCACACAGCACTGTCTGCAAGGGAGTTTTTAGCCAGTATACAAATAACTGTATTGGAACAGCCTCCCTACTCACCTGATCTGGCCCCCAGTGAGTTCTTTCTTTACCTGAAGATAAAGGAAATATTGAAAGGAAGACATTCTGAAGACATTTAAGACATGAAGGGTGATACAATGACAGCTCTGACGGCCATTCCAGAAAAGAGTTCCAAAATTGCTTTGCAGGGTCGACTTGGCGCTGGCATCAGTGCATAGCTTCCTAAGCAGAGTACTTAGAAGGTGACAGTGATATTCAGCAATGTGGTATGAAGCACTTTTTCTAGGGTGAGTTCGTGAATTTAATTGTCCAATGGGTATAAAAATAATTTTCTATAATTTTATAGAATTTAAATAATATAGAGGACAGTGTAACTGTTCCCATAGATATTTGTTAAAAAGATATTAAAATAAAGTCAAGAGCACATAGCCAATAAATCGAAGTTACAATTATCTTTAATTTACAATATGAGAGCAAATGACTCTATGAAACAATTCCTATTTCAGCTCCACTACAAACCAGGTGGTGCTGAGAGGGGGTATGCATTTTTTTTAAAGTTATTTGTTAAAATTACAGATTTTACTTAATATCAAATTCATCAACATTTTTCAATATTTATGTTCATTTCAGAGTTTCAGTGAACAAAATCACAAACTATCCCAATTTCCCTATGCATTTCCTCAGCAGAATTCCTAAGCTATGTACCCTACTCACACTTGCTCTTAAAGAATTCTTCCCAGATCTGGTTATACTTTGTACTGAACAAGAGAAAGTCCTTTTATGTCAGTATGGTTCAGTAATATTTTCTCACACCCATCTGATGGAATGTGCAAAGCTTCCAAACTACTTTATGTTAGGTCTCTGGAAAGTTTTCACAGGCTTACTAATTAAGTTTGGAGAACACAGCCCAAATGGTTGCCATATTGACTTTCGAAAAGCAGTTATAAAATTTTTTAACAACAACAAAAAATTCACTTTCCCAGTAGTACATTATTTACATTAATAATCCAAATTGGCTAAAATGTATCCCCCATCAAAAAACTAACAGAAAAAATTGGAATCAGAAGCAGCAGTTTACAATGTATTTAGACTTTTGTGAGCCATACTTATGCAGCTTTCATTCACCCTACTTGCTGAAGCAGAGTGATATTCATATAAAGTATGTATGAGTTGATATTGTTTAAGTTTTATTTATTATATATGATCTGGAATTTAATTATCAGTATAAAGAGCTATGACCACCTTGGTGGCAGAGATTAAAATTCACCCTTTTGAATTATGAATCAAAGAAAACTCTATAAAAGGCCCAACCACCCCAAATCACAAGATTTCTGGTTCATCAAATGTGATAGAGAAAATCTAGAAACGATGGGGCAAGATAGGTGTTTTCCTGGGCAAGAGAAAGGCCAGATTTAAGGAGCCTACAGCCCCTGGAGTTCAAGAGGCTACTTGGAAGCCCTTAGATTTGCAGCTATTCTTTGTCAAGGGCTACTGAGGGCCTAGGACCCAAAATATTTGCCACAGTCATCTTCAGAAGTTTCAAAAATACCTCCCCAAGAAATTGTGTAAGAATGTCATCCTCATCTTGATGGTCAAGAAAAGCAATATTTTAAATATAGAAGTTAGTATTTAATTTATTTATTCAGTCTAATCATTATACACTGCCATGATAAAATAATTTAACCTGAGCTAAGGGGCAATAGATAATTCTGTGCATAATTAACATGGCCAAGGTGGTATATTAGTTTCCTATCACTGCTGTAGCAAATAACTACAAACTTAATGGCTTAAAATAATAAATGTATTATCTGACATTTCTGAAGCTCAGAAGCCCAAAATAAATCCCTCTGGACTAAAAATCAAGGTGTAGGCAGGATTGGTTTCTTCTAGAGGCTTTGAGGGGAAAATCCATTATCTGGTCTCTAAATCGCCTGCATTCCTTGGCTCAAGAGCCCTTCACCACATCACTCCAACCCTTTCCTCCCATCACCACACATCCTACTGCTAACACTGATCTGCCTCTCGTTCTCCGTAAGGTCTCTTGTGATGACAGTGGACCCTCCCGGATAATCCAGGGTCCTCTCCCATCTCAAAATGCTAAGCTTAATCACACCTGCAAAATCTCTTTTACTGTACACAGAAACGTGTTACGGGTTCCAGAGATTAGCATGTGAGCCTCTCTCCGGGTTAGCATTCAGGCTACAACAGGTGACATAGTGAAAGGACACTGGACTTTGAAACCACATGGATATGACTTCAAATTCTTGCTTTCTCATTTACCATCTTGCGACCTTAGAAACTTAATTAAACTATGTGAAGAAGTTTTATCGTCTATAAAATGGGAATATTAATTGTTTTGTGAAACGGTGGTTTCAGGGTATCACATGAATTTTCCCTCTCTCTTGGATCATTCCCTTCAGCATACCAACTGACTGTCATTACCACCTTCCCCACCAAGTAATGTTCCATTTCCCCACTCCCATGACAAAAGACACAGTTTATCTAACGTTGTTGTTTATTTTCACTGCTTTCATTTCCTTGCATCCCATTCTCTCCTCAACCCAGTTCCACTGGAAATCTGGACACTCCGTTCCACCGAAATCCCACTTGCCAAGGTCACGAATGACCTCGGTATTGCCAAACCAGATGCTCCTTTTTTATCCTCTCCTAACTTGACCTCAGCCGTATTCAAGAGTTGAAAATCCTTTGCTCTTCAAACACATTTGTTTGCCTTATCACCACACTCTTCCAATTATTCTGCTGCCTCCTGCTTCTTGGTCTCCTTTGTTTCTCCCCTCTGCTCCTTTCTAAATATTGGAGATTCCGAAGCTTGATGACACTAAGTCTTTGCCACTGACTGCCAAGTTCATATCTCTAGTCCTTTAAACCTCCCTGAGCTCTCGACTCGCATAGGGCAGTAGTTTTTCCAAATCTCCATTTGGAGTTCTGATAGGAATCTCCCCCTCTACTTCATCAAATTGACCAAATTGAACGCTTCATCCCCAGCCCTTTGCAATTTTATTTTCCCATTGTTAACATTACAGTAAATGGCATAACCATCCATCCAACACTCAAGTCAAAAACACAGTTTCTCTCTGACCCACATTGAGTCAACAAGTGCCATCATCTCAGTCCTTCAAATTATTTCCAAGATACATGCACTTCTTTCCACTTCCATTGCCTCTGTCCCATAGAAATAGCCACCACACCTGTCAACATCACCGCTATTGAAATACCTACTAATACTTCTCTCTCTGTGTATTTGGTATACAGCAGCCAAAGAATCTTTTCAAATTTTTAAATAAGAATACATAACTCCCTAATTAAAACTTATCAACGCCTCCCTCTTACAGTTAGAATAACATTAAAATGTTTAACCACCGTCTCACTTTCACATGGGCTGGCACCAGCCTCCTTCCCTGACCTTGATTCTTACCCTCCCATTCCTTCTATTCCCTTCCCTTCTTGCTCTAGTGCTGCTGAATTTCCACAGGGTCATTCCCACCTTAGGATCTTGGGAGTAGCACGCTCTTCCCTCAGATCCTTGGATTTCAAGGTGTTCTCCTGCTCTGAGTATTTAAGTGTTAAGAGGCATTGAAGGTTTAAACTAAGAGGATAAAATGCTAACAGTAGAATTTCAAACATCAACGTTCAGATGTAATAACTCTTTACAACTGCATGATGTATCTATTATAAAGGTACTTTTAATGTGCATTTTGCATGATGCTTACAGAAGTTCTGTTGGGTAGCTGTGGATGCCTGGACAAATGTCAGAAAACTTGCTAAGTGGCAGACACAGGGCTTAAGTCAGATCTTTCATCTTCAAGTTCAGAGCTATGGCCCCTTTACCCAATCTTTTGTTTCACAAATATTCAGGATAAGTGCCAGCAGCCTGACCCACACATCACAGCAAAGTGTGTGGTCTCCTGGCCACTTAACTTAGGAAGTGAGGGCTGAGGTAAAGAATTAGTTTCAACCCCCAACACCATCCAGAAGGCCACAGAACTCAGCAGCCAATACCACCTTCTAGAGCCTCTTATAAAAGAAAAACCTCAAGGCCAGGAAACTGGGCGAAGAAGAAGGCGGTGGCACCAAAGCTCCTCGCCCTGTTCTCACACGCTTGGCCTCAGAAAATGCTCGTTTGGAGCCCAGCTCTCCTCCATGCACATACGCTGCTTGTTCAAAAGAAGGAAATTAAGGAATCAGGTGTTGATACCCTTAAAGTGCCTTGCCCAGGTCACCTCAAAAAACATATACCACACACATATACATGTGTCTGTATATGCACATATATACGAGTGTGTATATACACAATATATATACACACATACACACAGTACACACATATATATTTTCAGCCTAGTTGTATGTGATCTTAATATTATTTAGCAGATTGAGAAAAACTTTTGTGTATATATAGGAATGATGGCAGTACTTGGAAAAAAATAATTCCTCTATGTCAAATCACTTTTCTGTTTGATCCATTTTCATTACAATTATATAGGAACAAACAAAGACTTAAGAGGAAATCATAGTTACGTTCAATATGTTTTGGATATGAACTTCTATGTACCATTGTTTTAAAGGTTCATGTCACATGCTTATAAAGTCTTTTTTCAGGTTCAAAAAATATAAAATGTCTCCATAGAATATCAAGTCCTCAATAAGCGTTCATTTCACTGAAAACCATAAATTCATAATAACTACTATACATTAATATTATATTTTTACATCCAAATCATGCATGCTTATTAAGCATGATTTATGCTGTGATAAAAAAAAGACCAGGACTTGGACATTAAAAGACTAGAGATTTAAAAATTGTTTGACAGATTTGGTGTAGAGTAAGTTGTGTGGTTGAAATAGTTCACTGAAAATTTACTCTCAGTAAATACTAAATAATAAGATAAGGAAATTTTATAGATTTACCAAAAATACGAACAATTCTTCCAAAATAAAGTAAAATTTAAGAGGAAGAAAAGTTGTTGACTCTGAATTAACATTAACCAGGCTGATGTTCAGTGCCCTTCAATGCCACCGAGTCATCTCCAACTCTGTATTTGTGGCATTTGGAGTCAAAATGAGAAAACTTCTTGGTATTGGTCAGAACCTACCCATCATTGATGTATGTTGAACTCCAAACTGAAACTTTTGGTTTGTGACTTAGTCTACTCTCGCTAAAAGAGCCCCGAAAGAAGCAGCTCAAGAGAGTTCTTGCACATCAAATACAGAAAATTAAAAAAAACAGTTTAACATATTAAATTATAAACATATGGATGGAATTTCCTTTAAATTACTCTTGAGTCTAAACCTTAAGGGTAAAGAATTTAACAAAACGTTTGCAGTTTCTGTAACACAAAACATTTGAATAGTTAGTCAGGGACTTCAACTACCCCAAAGACAAATGAGATTTCCACTCCAATATTGAGTAAACTGAACCTCTCTCCTACTATTTTAAAATATCTGTACCCTAACAATTAAAATATCAATGTTTACTATGCACTTTTGTAATAAATAATACTGAATCTACATATTAGAGAGTAAAGAGGTTTGTATTAGTTTTTGCATTCTGGAGCCAGGAAAAGTGAGAAACCAAGAGAAAAATGCAAAATAAGAAAGGTATATATTTTAAAACAGTAGTTCTCTCATACTTTGACCTATCTTTGCTCGCCTAAACTATAGCAATCTTTTTCAAATGATTATGCTTTTGACTAGTAAGTACTTCATAGTATATGGGCACCTAAAAGCAGGGGAGATTGAAAAATTATGCACCAAATTGGGGCATTTTTATGCTCAAGTCCTTTGCCGTCTCAATGGTGAATTCCTTTTTTTGGTATCAACCTCAAAACTATCAGATTTTGCAAAAGTGACTGAAATTAGCTTATGAAAGAATGAGACTTCCATCTTGCTAGCACTCTCTCTATTGCGCCTTCTCTTGGTTACTCTGATGAAACCAAGAGCCGTGTCAACGAGCTTTCCTCTGGAGAGGTTTGCGTGACAAGGAACTGAGGGAGGCCTCTGGCCAACAGCTCGTGGGAAGTTACATCTTGCCCAGGAGCATGTGAGAGAGCTCGGCAGTGGGCCACCCCAAGTGCAGCCCAAAGCCCACTGCAGCCCTGGCTGACACTTTAATTGCAGCCCTTTAAGAGACCTGTGGCCAGAGGACATATGATTCCTACCTGAGAAACTCTGAGATAATAAGTGCTGTTTTAAGCCACTACATTTTGGCAGAATTTGTTATGCAGCAATGCAGTAACACAAAATATGATTACTAAAATCACCTTCTCAAATGATCGATTATTGTCATCCATTACGATTTTGTGTAACTTTACACAAATGTACATGTACTTAAGAAATGAAATATTAAAATTTACCAATTGAAATCAGGATCAATGGGAAAAGTAAAGGCTATAAAACGAGGAAACAGGAGCCAGTAAATCTCAATCCAAATGCCAATCAGAGGATTAAGAGTAAATTAATTTGATGGTGTTTCTTCAGATAATATCAAAATATAAAGGGTCCTTGGCACTGAAAATATGCTGTATTCAAGGGAATGAATATAAGAAATATTATATTTATTATTTAATTTAGACATGTTGACATAAATAAAATGGGCTGGTCTTTTTGAAAGTTATCACAAGAGATACCCCCGTGCCATTAGTTTATAGGAAGAACATTATGTAACCAACCCAGAAAGGGAGGAAACCGTCGCAAACCGAGCAAATGAGGTATATGATCACGTTGATAGCCACAAATGAACAAAATTACCCTTTATCCTTTTTTTGTCCATTGTACTTAAACTAACTGAAGTCCACATACAACTATAGCGTCCATAGACAGCTTCAGTTTATTAACCACTCCAATAAATTGTTGCGCTTAGTTTGACAACAGAGAAAAGATTCTTTACAGATGACTTTAAAATAGCTACAAGACTGCAGTCTTCACCAAAAATGTGAATCGTCAGAAAAATGCATTTACAGTTTCTGCTGATATTTAGGAAATCAAAGACCAACAAGGCAGAAATATCCTGGGTTTCCATTAGTATGTTTTAGCCTTTTGAAATAGTAATCGTTAACAGGAAATAGAAATTGACATGCAACAATGCCTTTATCGACTTAAAATGAGAAAATGAGAATGGGGTACAGATTCATGTTCCTAAAATGTGTTGCGAGAGTACATGACTACTTATAATTACAAAAATTTGAAGTTGCTATACTCTATGGTACACTTAAGTCAATACATTCGATTTTCCTTTCTAGTGATAAGTAAAAATGGGCATGCTCATTTTTACATTTTGATATTCTAATAAATTTATGTATTGAAAAGTATTCTTTTTTAAAGGGCAACATATTGTTTTGCTTTTGGAAAAGTAAAAAGTGACTACTAATTATTTAGATTTTTACTTTCCATTTTTGAATGCAAAGTACAGCAGTCTGAGCAAAGCTTTCTATTCAACAGGCCTTTATTTAAGTTCAGTAGTGCTTATTTTCCACACAGAAATCAGCATTGAAATCTCTTAAATTCTTCAGTTTCATCAATCAAATCACAAATATTAAGTAAATATTCATTGCTGAATGAATGAATAAATGAATGAGTGATAGATATTTAAGACAAAAGTCTTTAAAATCCAGCAAAGATTGTTTTAAAATAATTTATAAAGACGATAATTTCATACCAGGAAGTGATAACAATTTTTCATAAACTTTTCCAGATAAAATGAGTGAACACACTGTAACTCATTTTATTTAATTCTAATAAATCATTTGATGAAATGTGTATATGTGACATACAATTAAAAATTTAGCTTTTTCCCCCCTCTAATAGTGTCTCTTTAATACAAGGGAACATACCACGATGCACTAGTCGACTCATCCTTTAGTTATCCAACCACCCAGATTAAATTCTCCAGATGTTTCTTTGTCTTATGAAATTAATGCTCATTGAAACAATCACCTTCAGATTATCAGAATTTCATTATCAACTATACATCTCTTGACAGAAATGAAGGCATGAGGCTCAGCAAAACAAATGGTTTGCAAAGCCCTTAACAAGTCTTCTGACAAGCTGTCAATTGTCCTGCTTGTACACACACACACACACACACACACACACACACACACACACACACAATGATCATTTGCTTCAAAAAAATAAACAGTTATCTTTCTTGTCTTTATAAAAATGTTAAATTTAAATAGATAACTAACAAAACTCTCTTAGCCTGCTTCAAAATAATGAGTATTAAAAACACAAAGATAATTGGTCTTGGGGGAAAAAAAAAAAACAAAACCCAACCCCAACCAATTCCCCCATCATCTTTGAACATATTTATTTCCATTTCCAAAAATTCAGGACACATAAGAATAGAATCAAGACAATTATTTTGCTA
Organism: Rhinolophus sinicus; assembly: GCF_057876585.1. Taxonomy (NCBI): domain Eukaryota; kingdom Metazoa; phylum Chordata; class Mammalia; order Chiroptera; family Rhinolophidae; genus Rhinolophus; species Rhinolophus sinicus. The sequence continues at coordinate 111,955,233 of NC_142504.1, read as the reverse complement.
TTCAAATGCTAAAATTAAAATGGAAAATGTGAAAAAGAAAGTAACTAATATTTTGGAAGAAGTCTAAATTCAAATGTTGAGTTCCGCTTGTTCATTATGTTTATGAAAGCCAGATCTCCTTTTAAATTTCTAACAATCTTTGGCAGCATATAAGATCTGACCTCAGAGTCCCAAGTCTCCCACTGAGTCCTGTTGCATAAACTCTAGAAAACAAACCCATATTCAAATTTCTTTTAGGCTTTAAGATTGTTTGTTCCATTACAAATCAAAAGAATTCTCAGACATCTATAATCATAAGTCAATTAAGCATTTTATAAAAGTAATGATAAACTGAAGTAAAAAAAATGGAAAAAACACATGTAACGTTTTATAAGAGCAGATTGAACCTACTAGTAAAAGAAATGGAAAATAACATATATATATATATATATATATATATATATATATATATATATATATTTTTTTTTTTTTTTTTTTTTTTTTTCTATACAGCGAGGAGTGAGTGTTCTGATTACCTTGGGGACTGTTCTGGCTTAAATACAACTCTGAGCTTCCCCCCCACCCCCCCACAGCGTTAAAAAAAAATAAGAAAAAAACAAGCACATCTTGTTAATCATACCAGAAGTTAACTTGAATACAAAAACATTTTCTTTCCCATTTTATTATACATTAAAGTCAGACCAACTAATCCTTTCTCTATTTACTGCTGCTTTTAGCCATTATTACTGATTTCAGAATAGCTAATAGCTCTTCAGAGAAAATTTCTGTAATTTCTTTTGTTGCTCCACAAAGTGAGAAGGAAACAGGAAACAGAGTATAGTGAAAAGGGATTTGATTTACCTTCTGACCAGGTGTGAGACCTTGGAGAAGTTAATTTTTCCCAGACTCGGTTTTAACGACAAACCTGGCGTGAGAATACCTACCTCATGAGTTTGCTTTGGGAATGCAATGCTACAATATATATAAAAATCCAGGCACAAGGTAAACATTCAACAAATGGTAGCTATTATTTTATGACTGATTCCTTTCACTACATAAAATTCCCTTTCTGTACATCATGAATCTGTGGCTGAAATTAAAATACACACTATAAAACCAATGTTCACACATTTCTAATTACTAGTACCAAATCTTTAGTGAAGTAGAGGATATTATCCCGAGAATCAGCTCTTTGAACAATTTATTCTATTTTCTATCCCTTCATTGGGCAATGACCTATCTGCTAAAATGAAATTGAGGGAAACTGAGATTAATAAAATTCAGAAAGCAAAGCACTTAAAGAGAAAACAAAGAACACGATATAGGAATATAAACAATCCAACTTCCAAATTATCTGAAGCTATGGAAACAATGAAATGATAAATTGAAGTAAACAACTCATACTGCTTTTTTCTTGGTTGCTGTCCAAATAGGATGAGCATTTCAGAGACCATACAAACAGTCTAGTATTTTGCTCTGACCGTGTCACCAACTCTTAGCTTGCACTTAACAGTATATGACGCACACAGTCTAGATAAAAAGATGCAGATCCCATGCCTATAAAAATATGTTGGTGCCAAAACTATTTGAAAACCAAAATAGAGTTCAATTTTTTAATTTGTCTGTGCGTCTATGCATGTGTAATAGAGACGGAGAGTGGTTAATCAGGAGAGAAATGAGGGGTCTACACTAAGCTTCGCCGTCAGTTTGCTCCTCCCTCATCTGTGGCCCCATGCTCTGGTTAATTACTTTATTCTGGATTTATGACACAGCCTCATCATTTTAATATATCTGTTTCTACCACCAGTCCATGAGCTCCTTAGGGCAGAACCTGCATCTTATTTCTATCTGAGTCCTCACAGTGACTAGACTACAGAAGACACTCAATTAATGAATCTAGAGACAACTAAACCTACCATTCAATTAAAAGAGTTGACAACTCCCCAAATTCAAATGCATGAAATTATGTTTATGAATGTCCACTGTGCCATAAAAAAATAATCTGATTTCATTAATTTGGAATCCTCAGGCTTGTTGTAAATGATAACTGTGTTTATGTATGTGTTTATGTGGAAATGGAAAGTATACATTTTGCTGCTTCGGGCAGTTTAAGGAGAGCCCTTTACATTTGTCATTCTATAAATAACTCTAGCTTTCCTCCATTTTTTTCCTATTTATAAAATTCACCATCATCCTTTCAGCTTGTGTAAACATAAATGTAGACTTCCCTTATTCATTTTTCATCCTCCAATCGATGACCAAATTTTGTTCATTTTACCCTCAGAGAAGTATTTATCTCTGCTCACTTTTCTCCAACTCAGCCACCTTAGTCCAGGTAAGGTCAGCTCTCTCTTAGCTCACTGAAACAGATTTCCACTGTTCCCCCTTCCAATACTATTTACCTCTCAACAACTAGAGAGGTTTTTAAACTATATTTTTAACTTATTTTGTCTTTACTGCAACCCTTTCAATTGCTTTCAGATTATTCTTAGGATTAATTTCCAAGTCCTTATTACAGCTGCGCTAGTCTTATCCACCAGCCTCCTCCCCTCTCTTTTCCTTTTCTTTCCATTTCTGTATCTCCAAGTTGCCTCTGCTTGGACACCCGGATAGATCACTTTTGATTCTCGCTTAGATTTTAGTCTTGAATTACCAAAATAATTCACCTTCCTTTGGGTGACAATACTCTATTCCTCTGTGTTAATCCTTCAGAAGGAATGATTCCTCCTCTATGAAAGATGTAGAAGTACCAGCTTGAACTAACATATGTATGCTTCATATTTTAAATAGAAAATTCTTGAATATTCATTAGAGTTGATTTCTTTTTCTTCCTCTTGATTTAGTCAAAACATCAACCTACTCAACTTATTATACTCAACATCTGAAAGACATTACTTTCTTAAGATATTTAATGCTAACATATAGACAAGCTATTCAAATTCATTATTATGTTCTTTAAAAAACTTCCCTTTTGTATCATTTAAACTAAACCACCACATGAAAGTTGTTTTCTAATGCTTTATAACTTCCATAATCCAGTGATCACATAGAGCCACAATTTCTAAATGATTATAAAGCACAAAAGACCTAAAAAGAAAATTTCTTCAGAAATAAATGCTTTAAGTTTTAAATTTTTGTCACAAAACACATTTTTTTAAATTTAACACTTTGTTCCTGAAGTAGAACAAAGACCACTTGACATATGAATGCAGTGTGGACCTTTCAGATATTTTCAATAAACTTATTAAAATAGATTTTTCCATTAAAATACTGAAACCTCTTAATGGAATGATGAGAAAGAAGCTGATTTTCCTCTCTGTAAACCCAACTATGACTTACCGCTTTTACAATCTCCTTATTTTCAACAATAGAGTATTTAAAAAAGAAAAGATTAAGCACCAATCAAGTAGTGATGAAAATCTAACACCATAAGTATATTTATGCTTATACCTCATGGGAGTTTTACCTTATTCGTGTTGGTAGGAGAATCTTACATTGATTTCCAATATGGATAACTTAAAAGTTACCCGCATTTGGTGACAGAATCTTTTTCCCATTTAAGTGAACATAACATACTCAGTGCATTAAGTGCAAACTCAGTCTAACACTCCTCTCCAGCTCGAGCCATTCACTTTTAACTCAGCTTCTCTCCCGACCTGTGACAGATTGCTGTCCTTCATGCTTTATGAAAGCCCCTAAATCATCACCTGTCATTTCTGCTATATGTCCACGCTCAGGTCTTCCAGAAAACCTTCTAACTTTCAATCACTTAACACCTTGGCTATCCTTTCCAAAACTCCCTATTTCTTAAAACCTCCCCTGCCTGCCTAAATTGCTCCCCTTTTTAAAGTTTCCATTGTATTGACACAACAGGAAACTGTTTTCTTGCAAGTTTCCATGGAAGCTACTTGATATATATAGTTTTACATTTAGTCTTTCTTATTAAGAAAATTCTTCAAAATAGAGTCTTTCTTTTTAAAAAAAATCACTAAATTTACAAATACCCAGAGAATATCCTGTGTTCAGGAAGCATTAAGACACATTAACAACAGAGATTTTATTTCTAGATTAATGCAGATATGGGGAAATTTTTTCTAATGTCATTGTGCAAATTGTTATGGCTGCATTTTCATTTTATTAATAATTAGAAGTCATATGTGTGATGCATAGCTACCTCTAAACAGGACTTTATCACCTGCTGAATATGTTTATGCAAATAATTGCCCATTTATGAAATCGCTTCATTGAGGCTTACAAATAACTTCCTTGGTTTAAAAAAAAAAAGGAATCAAATCCATGTGAAAAACACTGCTATCTCTTGCCAAATTTTTGGTCCTATTAGGTTTTTGTTTACTTTTTGCATTTTTTTAAACCAAGGTCCCTTGTACATAATGCACCCTATTCCAAGAAGAACAGTCTTGCATATCTCCCTGTAGCTCTAAAGTTGACTGAAAAATTGTTATAAAAACTAAACTACACAACCAAAAACATGTAATGGTAAACGTATAGTATTAAAAGATAAACTAAGGCATAGTAACAATTTTAAGAGTTTATCTGAGCAAGAATCCATTGAAATCTGGCAGTGCCGAAGCAGAAGTGGTTGGCAGCACTCACTCCCAGGAGCTCAGGAGAGACTTTCACAGAGGAAAGACAGAAGCAAAGCAAGGAAATGATTGATCAACTAGAGCTTAACGCCTGGCTGACTGTGAGTGGTTGTCCTTAAGCTTTCCAATTTCATAACCTTGAGCCATTCACAGGCTTAGATTTTGGTGCACTCACCCATGCCATGGCACAACAGCCACCTCAGTCTCATGGCCTCCTTCATTAATTCATTTTACGATAGTAATTTTCAAAAAGTTAAAGTACCATGTACATTTCCATTTGTCTTTACTTCTGTTTTCATCCAGTTTAGGGTTTTAAAACCATTTCAACAACTCATGAAACAAAGTTAAAATAAAAGACACACAAACCAGCAAAGGCATGTAAAACAATGTATTTTGATGACTGTTTTATTAAAAACATACACATGAATAAACAATAAGGCCTATGCATTTCTTCATGTTGCTAAAGTAGAATAAGAATAAACATCTCTTAGTTTTGGGCCTTGAATATTCACTCAGCAAATATTTATTGAATTTCTACTATGTGCCAGGCCCTGTTGCAGGGTTGAAGGTGCATCAATGAATAAATCAATTTAAACATCTGTCCTTGTGGAGCTTTACACTGATTACAAGTGAAATCTGACTCATAGAAATTCAAATGTATTATTTATTTTTCTCCAAAGATGCACTTGTAGCAAATTATCTAGATGTTTTCCCATTACTCAATGGAACAAAAAATTTTGTTATGAAAGAATCAAAGCAAATTATTTAGAACAAGTTGGAAGAACTGGAAATAATATTCTAGAACTGCATAAACTATAACACAAACAAAACTAACCCCATTTTTGTAGTTTAATCACGTATTCCTGATTAATCTCCTAAATATAAATATTTACACATGTTCAACTCTTCATCCTTTATGAAAAACCTCTGGGATGAGAGTGAACTGAACTTTCTAAAAGTTTTCAAAAATATTTTAAACAGGAAACCAGCTGCTTCCACCCACCCATGGCAATGTGTTTAAAGTGCAATACTGCCCGGCTTCATCTTAGTCCTTGAATCCCCCAAATTACCGCAGGTCAAATTCAGTCCTTGAATTATATGCCTTTAAAAATGAGACTGCAGATGACATTGAGAAAATAAAATTATTAGTGAATATGGACTTACCCACGTTTCATAATTATGTTTTTTCTTAAAATACATGATTAATCTATTTTGAAATCACAAGGCTACCTACCTCTTAATAGAAAAAGCGTAAGTTTCAGAAAATACCTGGTGCCTCTTACAACATGAACGGAAAAAAATATAAAAGGAAAATGCAAAATTGATTCTGTGTATAATTAAAACTATATTCATTTATAGTACTATATTCATTTAAAATGTTATAAGGATATTGAATCAATTATTTTCTCTGGCTAAGGAACATTTTAACATTCTGAAAAGTTGAAAATAATATAGAAAAAACAAAAGAAGAACAATGGAATTGTTCAAAACTGAACATTCTTAATTATGTAACTACATAAGGAGAAATATTCATGTATACATACATGTCACCACAAATTATCAGAACTGCAACTAATAATATATTGATGTTTAGACAAAATGATGACTGCTTATCTTAGTCACTGGCATTAGATTTATAGCCTTGTTATATTTCTAAGGACTGTACTAAGATTAATATCAATCATGTATTTCATTCTTTGTTTTCAATTTTAATGTAAAATAAAACAAGTATAATAATTTTCAGATATATTATTTGGAGGAAAATAACTACCCCAGAAAAACACATATGGTGGTTATGCAATACCTAAGTTACTCCTTATAATAATGAGATCCAAAATCTTGATTTCACTGGGAATATTTTATTTATAAGGTTTTGCAATCTTAAATAAAGGACATGAAATATTTAAAAATGTAAATGTTTATATGTAAATATTTAATGTAATTAACTGCAAATATTTAAAGATGTAACTGATTTGATGATCAGTTACTATACTTGCTAGTGAAATTTTTCCCTGTCCATACTTTCTCCATTTTAGACGAAATGTATTATGAATAGTAATTTTTTTAGACGTAGAGTCTCTCACCTTCTCCAATCATCTTTTTAAGTGTTGATATTTCTGGGTTTGGCAAAAGAGAAAATAACACTAAAAAGAAAAGCAATTTAACTATATAAAGCAGAGTTCTTAACACAATTGCTAATCGATCTGGTGTCGGTTTTCCTCTTTGTTTTTATTGTAGGCAGAGTGTTTTATTTCCTTAGTAAAGGAATTGAATTGAAAATGTCAAACAAACAAACAAACAAACAAACAAAACCAGGAAGTGAATAGCTAGTGTTTATATTTCTCTAAATATCTGGCTTTCCAGGCCCTAAAATAGAAAATGTAAGACATGTGCAATGAAAACTGCAAAAAGTTGAAGACCAGATTACTCATACATTCCTGAAAACTTGCTTTGTTTTTATTTATCCTCACAATTGCATAAATATTTTGTTTCCAACTCTTCCCCAAGTAATCCTTATAATGCCACAATTATAAATCTTCCTCTAAAACTCTGTTTTATTTTTTCTTTTCCTATGATGTCCCAGATTTGTATCTTTCATTTAATTTATATTTTTTTTAAAAAAACGAAACAAAAAATACTAGGAAATGTGTGGATTCCTAGAATTGGGTTTCATCGTTGCCTACTTCACGCCAATTAGGTTTTCTTTAATTACAGCGAGGAGAGAACACATTAGTATCAGTTATTTCCACAGGTTGTCACATTTTTCATACTTCTCAGTAACAATATAACATAAATATAGTGATAAAACAATATCAAAATAGTGCAGGAGAAGCCAGAGAATTCTGAGTTCAGAATCAGAACACCTGAGGTAAATCTGTCCCTTGGAAAGGTCACTCAGACACATACTTTCATTTAATATAAGGAGGTGAGTCAAATGCCTTAAATATGACCTATGGTTGCTATGATACCACCCTGTCATTGTTTATATTTGCGAATATTATAGCCTGTGCTATCTACTATGCTAGCCACTATTCAGATGGAGCTAGTGAGCTCTTGAAATGAGGGCAGTCTGAATTGAGATGTACAGTAAATGTAAATTTGGCACAGCACAGAAAATAACAATTTAAAAGAGCTCATTAATAATTTTATGTGGATGATATTTTGGAATGATAATAATTTTAATAAGCTGAGTTAAGTAAAATGGTATTAAAATTAATTTCACATTTATATTTAAACTTTTTAAGTGACTTTAGATTGTAAATGTTGTTTGAATTGTATTTCTACTGGACAGCTCTACTCTAGAGCATGCACAAAATTTAAGTTCTTTCTTTATAGATATTTTCACAGAATAGCAGACTATGTTTTGTTTTTTTGAAAACTATGTCCAGTGTTTTGGGGCAATATTTCTGTCTCTACAGAGGTTTGCTATCTATATTTTAATTAAGATGATTACTGATAACATTATTTACAAATATACTTGGAAAATGCATTTTACTGATAATGGAGATACACACCAAAGCAGTCCTGCCTGCCATTCAAACATAACGGAATAGGACATTGTCATTCTGTCACATGGCCACACAATGCAGAAGAGGTGATGCTGCAGTCATCACACTAAAATAACATGGACATCATTCAGAACACTGGATATGACTGTCCTCTTTCCTACTTAATCGATTTCTACCTCTCTCCTGCATCGTCCCCATCAGCAAATGGGTGTGCTGCATGTAATGCCTTTGACCTTAGAAATCCTATGTGCTCCAATGTTCATTGCAGCTTTATTTATGGTGGCCAAGACATGGAAACAACCAAAATGTCTTTCAATAGATGACTGGATAAAGAAGATGTAGTAGATATACACAATGGAATGTTATTTTGCCATGAGAAAAGATGAAACAGTACCATTTGCAACAACATGGATGGATCTTGAGATTATAATGCTAAGCGAAATAAGTCAAACAGAAAAAGTCGAGAACCATATGATTTCACTGATATGTGGGATATAAAACTGAAAACAACAAGAGAACAAGACAAACAAATGAAGAAACAAAAACTCATAGACACAGACAATAGTTTAGTAGTTACCAGAGGGTAAGGGGAAGGTGGGCTCTAGAAGAGAGTAAACAGGGTCAAATATATGGCGATGGAAAGAGAACTGACTCTGGGTGGTGAACACACAATGTGAGATACAGATGATGTATTACAGAATTGTACACCTGAAATCTATGTAACTTTATTAACAATTGTCACCCCGATAAACTTTAATTAAAAAAAAAAATCATTATCATGCTCCTCAGCCAGGGCCATCCCACCTATAACACACCAGAATTGCCACAATCAATGCTTTCAACCCACACAATCATATGTTTTCTAAGTTAAGCTTTGTTATTAAGAAAAGAGTAGAGAAGCTTGGGCAGCATCATAGAAAGGGATAAGAGCAACCCTAAGAAACATGTCCCTGACCCAACTCAGTCTTGCCATTGACTATGCTCACCAGAAGGTTCTGAACTAAAGATGGATGAAGCGTATCTGAGCCCTTAGGACATCCCTGTGATTACTCTAGCTCCAAATTAGGAACAGCTTGCACATAGAACCTTCCAGAACGGCATTAAACGCCAATGGATTGCCTGGTGCTTCTACATTTCCCTCTCCTCTCCTTTTCCACCAAGTGTTATCCTCATTCCACTAAGCACTTGTAATTCACACTCTTCGTTCGTGAGCTATAGTTTCATCTCATCCCGAAGATGAGCAAAGAAAAGATAGGAATCCATGAATATACACTGAATATTAAAGCCATTTGATCTCTTGAGGCCCTCATAAATTCAAGTGTTGACATATGCCTTCATAATCCTAAATTCACTAAAGGAGTAAATGAACGATTATATGAAAACCCCTCAGAACTATTTCCACATAAAAACTAGTCTAAAGTTATCTCAGGCTTTTTTTCATTGAACATTGCTGCTTTGCCTCACACTACATTTCCAAAGTGTTACTGCATCTTAGAAACGCTCATCAGCCAATGACTGATGGGCTCACTTCTGTTTTTTTGTTTTGTTTTGTTTTGTTTGTTTTTGAAGCTTTAGTTCCACAAATTAAAAGCAGACATATGACAAGATACCATTTGTAGGTTCTGCAACAAACATGTTTCCTACTCAATATAATGGATATCTCTGACTTTAGCTGTCAAAAAAACAAACAACAACAAAAAAACTTCTATCAGAAGTTTAACATAAAATATTTTTATATCTTTGCTACATATAACAGCAATTCTTAGCAAATACCATTGCATATAAATCACTCAGATAATATTTAGATATATGAGGTCTGACAATTAGGTTCACGAAATTATCCTATAAAAAGTGCTACATATGTCATTGCTGAATATCACTGTGGTCACCTTCGAGATACCCCCATTGGGAAGCTATGCATTGACGCCAGAGCCTAGTCCACCCTTCTAAGCAATTTTGGAACACTTTCTGGAATGGCCATCAAAGCTGTCATCGTATTACACTTGATGTCCTGAATGTCATCAAAATGTCTTCCTTTCAATATTTCCTTTATCTTCAGGTAAAGAAAGAAGTCATTGAGGGCCATATCACGTGAACAGGGCGGGTGTTCCAATACAGTTATTTGTTTACTGGCTAAAAACTCCCTCACAGACAGTGCTGTGTGAGCTGGTGATTGTCGCGATGCAAGAGCCATGAATTGTTGGCGAAAAGTTCAGGTCGTCTAACTTTTTCATGCAGCCTTTTCAGCACTTCCAAATAGTAAACTTGGTTAACTGTCCAGTTTGTACAAATTTATAACGAATAATCCCTCTGATATCAAAATGGGTTAGCAACATCGTTGCAACAAGTTCAGGAACTTAATTGTCAGACCATGTATAATAATATTAATAATCCTCTGCAAGGCTTTGGTTTCGATAGAATGGCCTTGAACACAACCCATCTGCTTTTCTTTGATGAGCTGACTTCCCCCAATACAATATCCAGTTTTCCTATTTACAACCAATGTCTCAAACTCACAATCAATCAAAATCAAGCATCTACAACTGGTCAGGACACTGAGGACAGAGCACTGGGTATACAAAAGGCCCTCTAAGGAATACAGTCTTGAAATACAGCAAGACCTGTGCAATTAAAATGTCATAAGGTCAGTGACCAAACATCTAAAATGACAACAAATTTATTGTTTTAGTAATGATAAATTTAGAAAATGGATCTTTCCATTTCAATAATCCTCATCTGTTTGGGTGCATGGCAAAAAAGCATTAGTCCAGTAAAACCTACTTAAATGACAGTAAGCTTCTAAAACAGTAGATCGTACATTTTGCTAAAATGGCAGCATAGATACTATATTCACATATACATATCTAAATAATATGAATACATATATTCAAAAAATCTTATGAGATAATTTTATGTAACTGAAAACAATGAAAAACAGAAAAAAATAAAATGAGTACTATTCTAGATACTAGTCCTATTCTATTTAGAGAGAAAGTGAAATAGCATGTTTAAAGTTGGGCTGTATGAGGGGGAAAGTTTTAATAACTAGGATCTATTCTTTTTACTGTGGATATACTGTAGTAACATTATTAGCAGCATATATTTTATAAATGCTCTTCACCCACTGAAATAAAGCCTAGATGATACTTTTCTTTGATAATAATTTTTTCCCCATAATTTTAAGAAAGTGTGGTCACTAAGCATTCATTCATATCACACATCAAGAAGAAACAAAGGAAACCCATGTGTTCCCAGTATTATTGCCAGTCACCTCACATATTTCATTTCTGGTACTATCGATAAAAATCAGTGATTAAATTTTCTGAGACATCAAAGCTGTCTTCTTTGAATACAACATTCAAGAAAATGAGAGAGAAAGAAAAGCATAAGAGTTGAATGTCAGCGCAGCCTGTTTAAATGTAAAAAGCTTATTTTCAGTATCAATTTCTCTTTCTATCCCCAAAGGAGAGTGGACCACCTGAGAGAATTGCGATTAGCCTGGATTTGCAGATGTTGGAATTGATCTTGGCCCATTTTCTCACTGCCTCCTCCCTGCACTCTGTTACCCCAACGCCCATTCCAAACCATCCTGCTTAATTTAGGCCGGATTGACATTCCTAAAATACCAGTGCAACATAGTGGAAATAGCTCCGGAGCCAGACAGACATTGTTTGAAATCCTGGCTTCAGCACTTACTCTCTCCGCAGCTTTCAATAAATCATTTCATGTTTCTGTATATCAGATTCCTTCATGTGTAAAAGGAAGACACTTTGCAAAATGAAATTCATTTTATTGCACGACTTTCAAAATTGTACTCATGTATGTAAATTATCTTGCACATAGGAAACATGATTATGTGCCGGCAGGGTGATGACAATGAAGATGATGATTACTCAGGAGGCGGAGGAGGAAAGGGAAACAAGACTCCATCTCTTCAGAAGTTTACAATTGCCCCCATTGTATCAGACAGAGGACAAAATCTCTCTGTGCATTTTCAGATGCTCCATGACTTTGCTCTCTTCATGGAGCTCAATGTCTGCTCCTCACAAAGGTGTGTCTTTCCTGCCTCAATGAGGCAGGGTACCCACCTCTCCTTCTCTGCTTTGTCTTAATTCATGCCTCAACACCCTTTGCTTCAACTACTACAAAGTAGAAGAGTCTTTTTGCTTTTCAGCAACTATCCACGTTCCACTGATTTTTCATGGCTAAGTTCAGAAAGCCAGACTTTTCTTTCAAGCCTTCTCTAAAATCTTTCTAAAAAGGGAATTTTTGAAGATTTCCACATTATGGCAGAATTCAATTGACCTTGTAATATCAGCATAAGGGGCAGGATACTTCTTCAACTAGAAGTGGCCTGAGATCATTTTCAATTTTAAAGAATTACTGCCATTATGTTTGTGACTCTAATAATTGGATGAAACCCTCCATAAATTTCAAGACCACACCCATAGTGAGGCACCAAGAAGCTATGTCCCATGATCAATCAGTTACTGAATCCAATGAAAACAAATGAAGAATGCAAAAGAGAAACCATTACATGATCTGTTATTTCACAAGAAAACTATTTTTAATGTTTTGAATGAAAAGTAATTCATATCAAACATTTCTTTCTAGATATCATTCAAATACACACACGGATATTTTAAATTGATATTGCAAAATCACACAAAACATAAATATATTGTATCACTAGCTTTTTGAGATTTCTTTGTAATCTAATGCTTATATCAAAATATGGATAAAAGTGAGAATTCAAGAACATTTAATGTAGATGTGAGGATATTTGACTATAAAATGATTAACAACAAAACATTTAACCAGAAGTCGTAACAACACCCTATCCCACAAAGTATCAGCAAAAGGGTGTTTACATGATTTTACAAAGTAGAAAAATTAGTGTTTATGTAAATGAAAATATCAAGAAATATCATTGTGTATTTCAATACCATATGTTCCTTACATGTTTCTAATTACGTTTTTAAGAACATCTTCCTTATATTTCTATTTAATAGACACCCACTCAACATTTATTGTATCATTTATCTTTGCAGGAAACATAAGCAAATACTGCCCAATGGTTTCCGGAGCTCTCTTTTTCTTCAGTTCTGTAAGCACTGTCTATAGAGTTAAGCATCCGTTTCCTTTTTATTATGCACAGGATCTCATTATTTTATTCTATGTCCCTATCTCCTCCCTACCACCCAGGTAACTTACATAAAGAAATCAATATTACTGCTAAGTCTGAAGTATGCTTTTCAGTTAACAATGGCAGGAATTCAGCATGAAAACAGCTCTAAGTACATGAAGCGTAACGTATGGGGGTTTGCATAACAATTTTACTTTTTTCTTACTCTAACAATATAGATTACTTCAAACACATTGACTAACTTAGATCCACTTGGAACCACCAAACAAGGTTTTACTATCCACATATCATATTGCTGTCTTAATTTAGAGTGAAATTCTTACCTGAGTTTTGTTTAGTATACAGTTTTTTTTTTAAAGACAGGAAATATATGACAAGCTGTCAGGATAAATAATGCCAACAGTGGGAAATGGAAGAGGGAGGGAAGAAATCAAATCCACTTTAAGCAGAAACTCCAAATCCCCCTGTTTCCCAGACCTACAGTAGTTTTGTTCTGCATCTTACAAGTAACTGTCCTTCTCTCTGCTCCGAGAACAACACATGCTCTGCCCCAGCAGGAAAATATAAAAATTAAGTAGAAAACCACAAGGTTATTAAGCATCTTACCCTCTGGGCTTGCTGGGCTGCTCTAGCGGCTCAGTGTTACAGACACATGCATAAACAACAGAATTTCCTGCATCCTTTTCTCATCTGTGGAGCTCTGGGGTCCTGGCCAACAGGATTATTTCCAGCATTAAGGCCACTCCACACTAACTCGAACAAGATTCCCATTGGTTGTGAAGTTTTATCAAAACCAATACCACAACACCCTCTGTGGATCACAAGTGAGCTAACCAAAATGAAATCATTTCAGTGTTCCCTAACAAAGCATGGTTAGCCAACATGTTGCATACAACCCATTGGAAACGATGTACTGTGGATGAAAAAGAAAACACCCCGCCCCTTCATCCACAAGTTTGTTCAGTGTTTAATAACAATAGGCATAACTTGTAATAGTAATAGAAACAGAAAAACGGCAAAGCAAAAAAAAAGAAAACAACAAAAAAAACACAAAAACAAAACAAAAAACTGAAAAAGTGTCTATCTGCCACGATCCCAAAATCACAGGGACAAAAGAAAGTATCATCGTTTTTCTCATGATTTTTAGTATACTGCCCCCCTGAAAAAGAAAAAAAAATATATTTAATGAAACCTCTGATTTCAGTCATGCTGGCAGGATCTGGAAGCTGCAGGCTCCGCAGCCCCCAGCCAGAGCTGTCTGGCCCCTTTCCTTGGGGGGGGGAAAACACGGCCTGACTTTCCAGTGACATGACACAGCTGTCAGGAAGTGTTCTGATGGAGGAGTGATGGTAGACCACATAAAAGACAGCTTCTCTGGTTGAAACGAACAGCACAGAATGCCCAAAGAGGAAGAGAGGGCAGAAGAGACACAATCACTACACTCCTTATTAATAGCATGAAAGCAGCATGTGAAAGTCAGGGAGTTCATGTCTTAAAATTATTGTCTTCTTCCTCCCTTCTCAATTTGGAGGATTATTCTTAGCTGAACAACGTCTGCATCTTCTCTTTCTGCTTCACAGCATCTTTTCCTCCTTACTTTGGAGACGGAGACCACTCTCCCGTAGAAAGTGAATCCACTGAGGTTTCCTGTCCCCCATCTTCTCAGGGAATAGGATCGCCTGACATTCTCTCTCCTCTTTCTTTGAACTCTGCCTTTTGTCTGGATGTTCCCATGATATTTTAAACACCATAAATTCTTCAATTTCATTTATGTCAATCAATTTCACTTTCAATTCGCTCATTTTCCTTGTAGGAACCATACTCCCCGCCTCTCCAAATTATTCAGAGCTCTCTCCAACTAAGAATCCAAATAATCTGCCACCTACTCCCTTTAAGGCAGCAACGTGACTGTCTCTGAAAACACACCCATGTACACACAGACACACGCACTCATGTACGTGCATATTTTGTTTTCTTTTCAGTGGAGAGCGTCCTCTCAGTCCTCACTCTACTTGCCATCTACACAGCCTCTGATGCTGTTCACAATCCTGCTGACATGAAGATTCTGTTCTCCTATCCGAGCACAACGCTCACCAGGGCTTCCTGCTCCCTGCCACCACCTCCCCGCTCCCTGTGGTGTGGCCTCTCTTCCCTCCAACGCCTCGTGTACATCAGGTATGCGCTCATGTAAATGTATGATCTCCCTGGATAATGGCACCCATTATCATGGCTACAAGGATCATCTTTCTTGGCCGAGGACTCCAAATTATCAACATTTGGATCCAATCCTCTTCTGAGTCTCCAACACTCATGTGCATCAGCACACTAGAAAATACCACACATATGTCATCAACATATTTAAAACTGAAATCATCGTTTCTCTGTGAACTTGCTGTGTTGTTTATCTCAATCATGCCAACCAGGCTTATGGTTTACTAACAAAAATCCTGGAAGCCTTCCTTGACTCCTTTTCGATTCTGTATCCAACCCAGCATCACTGCCTTTTGATTTTCCTTCAATACTATGCCCAGTTCAGGCAACCATCATAATCTGGATTTCTATGTCCCCCTAAGGTATCTACCTGCCCTCATGCAGGTAGTTCCTCTACATCTTCAGCAAGAGTGACAGCGGGCTATTTCCAGGACTCACGCAAATTCAGATCTCTGAAGATTTTAACCCCTTATCAAATCTCTTCTTCACAATGTATTTGCCAGAATTCAACGGTTCTGGATTATGTTTTCTGTCTTGTGGACCATGCCATGTACTTACTCCGTCGTTTATTACTTCCCTTTCCTTTCAAGGTGGAATACCAACAAGCAACAATCGCTGGTCCTGGTGTCACCCCACATCCTTTGTCAGGGCGACCCCATGTGTTTTGTGCCCTCTTTTGTCAGACGCATTGTTGCAGGTTGAATTGCAAACCCTAAAAAGCCCTGGTGCCTGTGTATGTGACCTTATTTGGAAACAGGGTCTTTGCAGATGTAACCCAGTTAAAAGGAAGTCGCAGTGAATTAGGGTGGGCCTTAACCCAGTGGCCAGTGTCCTCACAAGAAGAGGGAAATTCAGATCCAGAAACACAGGAGAGGACACCGTGGGAAGATATAGGTAGAGATTGGAGTGTTACATATATGAACCAGGGATTGCTGGGAACCACCACAGTCCAGGAAGAGGCCAGGAAGGTTACTCTCTCTCTTTAGAGGTTATGGTCCCGCTGACAACTTGACTTGGGAGTTCTAGTGGGGGGATCCAGAACTGTGAGACAATAAATACCTATTGTTTTAATCACCAAGTTTGTGGTGATTCGTTATGGAACACTAGCAAATACAGTCATATACATAAATTCCCAACGATATATGGCCGGCCCAAAACAGTATATCAAGTATCTGGATCTCTATTTGTAACAGTCTAATGAGAACATTCACAGGGAGCCATTTGAATCATTAATAATCTTCAAATGCCAAATCTCATATTTCTTCCAAAACCTTTACTATAACTTGTATTCTCAACCTTAAGTGACGATACTACCATCCATCCAGGCTGTCAAGCTAGCAACCTTTTTGTTATTCCTGAGCCCTCACACCTTTTTATCCTTCAAATATGATAGCTTGCATTTGTAATAAAACCTGAAAGAATTGTCCGTTCCTCTGTCTTCATTTCCTCCCATCTCTTGAACCTACACCAATCAGATTTTTGTTTCACCACATCAATTTTTTACAGGCAGGTGTATAAATCACTGATCAGTAAAATCGGGACATATATATATGGAGAACACTGTCTCAACAGAAGCTTTGTCAAATTAAGGTTCTTTTTCACCCCCACAACTCCACTTTCTTAGGGTCAGAAAGTAGAGTAGGTGTCCTGCTTTGTCCTTATTACTAAGTCTGGATCACAAATGCTGTTGACTGACAGTGTGGGACCTACCAGTGTCATGGAAACAAAGTTATTCAGTGTCTCCATCTTAGTTCAGAGTAACTGCCACCATGGCCACTCACTCTCTCTCTCTGCCCACCCCCTTTTACACACACACACACACACACACACACACACACGTACAAAACTCTTCATTACCTTAACACTACATATCCCATAACAAGTAATAGGAGCATAAGAAAAGAGAACAGAAAATTCAGCCTTGGAGTTTTCATACCTTGTTGGCCAGTTGCCAGCATCACAAGGCACTGAGCACACATCAATATGGGCTGATTTTTGTGTGCATGTGTGGATTCCAATTTCATTGTACATCTCAAGTCCTCCCTGTGAATTCTACTGTTTGCTAACCTGGAATCATTTCTCTGCCTCCTCCCCACAAAAATAAATTTTATTTTTATTTGGGACAACAATATGAACAGTTAAAAAAAAAAAAAAAAAAAGCTTATATTATTATACCAAGACCCCGATGACAAATACACTTCGCTCCATGGCACAGTTTTGCTGGTGATACATAAGTGGAAGCCTAATGAGCGTTTGTGGAAAGTTCTGTCTTCCTGATATGGATGCCACTACATTGTTTCACTTTTTTCTTCTTCCTCCTCCTTGAACAAGGCTGGGAGGCTGAACATAGAGAAGAATTCCTTAACTGATCGTAGGGTCACGACTCAGACGGAAACCACACTGGGAATGGCAGGAGGAGCCAGGACCACGGTTGCCAGCATGCAGGCTTTTCGTGATGTGAGGAAAAGACAACTTGATCTGGTTACACCACTGTCATCACATTTCTCTTGTGGCCTTTATATTAGATTGGGACCCACAGGCCAACAGAAAGTTGTAACAGGATCTAACTGCAGAAACAATGGGGAATACATATTAATCAGAACTGATGTTACCCCAGATCCTTTTCCATCATTCCAGAAGAAACTATGTGAGATTGCAAACTCCCACAGCAAACCTGATCCAGTTTGACAGCTATCTCTCACCGTGTCTATGAGGCTTTTCCTGATTCCCACAGAAAGAGTGAACACTACAGCCAAAGGTTATAGCTGTGCACTTATTTACACGTCTGTTTCCTCAACAAACTCAATTTCTTAAGGAGATAATATTGTATTTTTCTTTGAATGTTTTGCAAATAAGCCAAAAAACTAATGGATAAGTGAATAAGGTATAAATGGATAAAGGGATGGATGAATGGCCGTTCTATGAAAACATTAGAGAAAACAAAATTAATGAGTACTCTGGAATTGCACAAATTGCGGAAAAAATAAACTAGAAAGGTATACCTTTAAAACACTGAATGGCGACTTTGACATCTATGGTGATTTTAAAATTTCTACTAATTTTTGTCCTACTTTTATAAATTGAAAGAATTAATAGCACCAATACCACACATGTGTGTCTCATTGACAAAATAAGAGAAACAGAAATACAGACAAAGTAAGACAGACAGAAAAGATTTTCTGTGGACTTAACTACTTGCATCAGTTGTACCATTAAATCTTAATTGCAACAATTTCAATGGCTTTAACAATATTTGGAGAATTATTCTAAAGCAGCATATAACTGTTGTAGCCATTACTTTAACAAGTATTTATGTAGAACTAACTACAATATCTACAAAATGGTTAAAAGGATATTTTCATATTCTAAAAATGAAAATTAAGCAAATGTAGGCATGACCCAGCGTGATGACATGCCTTTTTTTCTACTCGCTAAGTGCTCACTTTGTAGTCATGACCTTGTTCCAGGACCCAACACTTAGGCCCTGACAAAAACAACTAGACCTATCACTTATGCTTTAAGAAGTATATGATAAGTTTCTCTCTGTGAGATTTTCTGAAATTATAATGCGTTTATCTTTGTGAGTCTTTGAACGATTCAGGAACTTCCCTTGGGAATACCGACCTATGGGAAAATGGCACAGAGACAAACACTTTCTTTTTAAATAATCAGAAACATTTTATATACTCAGGATTAAAAGTTTAGCTATTGGATTTTGACCAAGCTCATAGCAGAGTAAATGGTTAAGTGTTCTTTCCCTGGTTAATAACGGTGTAATGTACGTCATGTTTCAGAAGGATTTCTCAAACTCAGCACTGCTGACATTTGGCCGAAATAACTTTGTTACCTGGGGCTGTCTTGTGCATTGCAGGGTGTTTAGCAGAATTCCGGGCCTTTACCCCCTAGATACCAGCAGCACACTCTAGCTGTGACAATCAGAAATGTTTCCAGACATTGCCAAGTGTCTCTTAGAGGGTAAAACGGCTATCAGTTGAGATCCATTGTTTGGAGTGATGGGTTAGTGGAAAGATGAGACTAAGACATGGCTTAACTCTGCTAGTACCCATATTAGCTTTGTTATCCAGCTGTGGTCCTGGAAAAAGTGACTCCATCATTCCAAGCCTGATTTCCCCATACACTGCATATAGAGTCAGGAAATTAGGCTAGATAATCTTGAAGGCCTATCTTACTAAAATATTAAGTCTCTCTCTCTCTCTCTCTCTCTCTCTCTCTCTCTCTCTCTCTCTCTCTCTCCACACTTTCAAACATAATCATTGATGTAGTCTGTATACATTAAGATATCAAATACATAAGGAATAAAAACAAAAATGTTATATAACCCATTTCTAATGCAGTGAACCTATTTCTAACTCAGTTTTACAGTGCTATAATGATTTTTTCTTGGTAACTTCAACTCCAGGATTACCACATACACAGAAACAAAAAAACCTTCTCCTTGATATGTCTAAATTGATAAGGCCAAGCATTGTTTTCTCTCAAAACGAAAACAAAAACAAAACATGACTCAACATTCATTACATGAATGAAAAGTACTTTTTCCTCTCAGGAACTATGTTAAATCCAGTTTCACTTGTTGACCAAACTGAAGGAAAACAGTTCACATAGAGAAAAATGAATTTTACTAAGATAATTCAGCAAACATATCTCATTTCTGAATCCTTAAACTATGACTGTGGGACAACCTTGCTAAATAACCTCATTCAAAACAGAACTAATCCTCCTCAATGCATAATTGTTCTGATTCATGTTAATAAATATAGCAATAGTAAGCAACTACTTGCGAAGCTTTATAAATAATTTTTTTCTACCTAACACGGGATTCACTATTTTCAAACTTTGCTGCTTTTTGATAATCTATGCTTTGGAATTCTTGTAAAAATGAATTACCCGCACGCTGTGAAAGTAAAAGATGCTATTTCCTTAGATTATAAGGGTTTGCCATATTTTCGTAATAAATCCCAGCTATGAACAAACTGAAATAAAAATTATCCAGACAGCAATGCTTCATAGCATAATCTACTGTTTCAAAGAAAATCTGGATCAAGTCCTAGGAACCGTGGTTTGATCTTGACTCCAACCTGCTGCCTGAGTTAGACGGTACGTTAACGGCACTGCAGGAAAAGTTGAGACATAAAAACGTATACATGTAAGCAATTATTTTTCTCATGTTATAAGGATCTCTATAAATGGCAAAACATACTCTTTCATAAAAACAGTACCAAGCCTACCATAACTATGAGTCACAAACTCTTAAAGTACTGTATTCAATTAGCCTTTAAATTGTTGTATAGCAGGCACTATTATCACAGCAATCTCTTAATAAACACTTAAAAGTCAGAGTCAATTTGAGACAGTAGAAAATTATCATGATATTGGTGAATTCAAATCTCTTTTATTTCACACTTTAGAAAATAAGAGAGTTAAAATGCATCTCTGAACTGTGAGAGGGGAATACACCTCTGGTCCAGACTGAGCTTGACTTGAGAGTATTAAACTCTAATGTTAAAGCAAAAGACACACAAAAACATCCACTTAATTTAAATAAAAGTTAAAGAAGTAGTACCATTAGCTAATTAAATAAAGGAACTAATATTTTCATTGCATATCTCCCACTTCCCAGGCAGAATTTTTATTGACTTCAACAATATATGGGAGAGGAGGAAAAAGAAAAAGGACTTGATGTTCATATTTGAAAAAAAGAAAAAAGAAAAAAAAAAAAAAAAATATATATATATATATATATATATATTCTTTTGGTTATTCCCACATAATGACGTCATAAAGATATATACATTGATTTTTTAAATGAATTTTAAAATGTCCCAAATCAATAAAAATAGAAACTTTGCTGATGAGCCAAATAAAAATGTATAATTTCATCTAAGTCCTAGAAGTACAAAAGTAAAATTAGGCCTATAAATATTATTAAACATCTTTCCAAAAGAATTCAATGATGGTAATGTGTTTGGTAGGTTAGTATAAGAATAGAACTGCAATTTTTTTTCTTTAAATATAAGTTGCATTCTTATTGGTTCGAACTAATGAAAATTTATCTTTGTGGTTAAATGACAGAAATGAACACAAGATAGCTATAATAAAGGTAGCTGCTGTAGCTACAATCTCCGGTTGATTTCTAGAAACCCTCAAAAATACCCCAATGACTATTATTCTATTTGTATCTCTGATATCTTAAAAATTGAAATTAATGTATATTATCATTTTAATTAAAATAGTCTACAAGGGATCAGCAATACATGTTATTATTAAAAATTTTTAAATACCCACAACCCAATACTTTTGGCTTCTGCTTATTCCCAAATCTTTACACAGGCCAAGATTAGATAATGTTCTAGGCAATTTGAAAAAATAACAAAATAATATTTTAATATTTTGACAGTATAGTCAGAATTATCCTAAGAAATTATTTTTTCACATTGGCTTTCAAAATGTTTTTAAAGTAATGTCCTTTATTTTAAGAAACATATATATATGTTTCTTAAAATAATATATATATACGCGCGCGCGCGCGCACACACACACACACACACACACACACACACAATACAGAAGTCATGCACATCAAAAGTGGAACTTGTCCCAATAATGCTTGGAGAATGGACTGGATACCTGCCCACTTGGAAACTCTCCTCTCATCTAATTTCCTCCAACGATGGCCCTTGGAGGTCATCCATTAACTCCCAGACTCTAAGGAGCACTTGGGGAAACAGCTAATATAATAAAAGCATTATTTTACAGATAAAGAATCTTGGCTTCAGTGAGAAAAAAAAATTGTATGTTCACATTTTTTTTCTGTCCACCTACCCACTCCTTCTTTATTAATTTTCTGGGAATTCAAATATTTTGGTTTAAAAATAATATTTACTACCTAAGTAGTAGATGTTTGTTTGAAAGCGACTAGAAAATATAAATAAGACTATGATCCACAATCCCCAGGAGCAGACATGTAGTCAAGACATCCTGTTATGTACCATTCACAACACTGTTAGCTAACTACCTCAGATGACAACTAGGTCAGTTAAGCTTCTTTACCATGGTGGGAGATGCAAGGTACACTAGTCTGAATGTGTTATCCTGCACACCTAAAACTTTTCTTTGGCAAAAAAAAAAAAGAAAGAAATACTAATGCTATAACAGTGAGGAAGCTTGAAAACATTATGCTAAGTAAAAGAAGACAGGAAAAAAACAACTTATTGTTTGAGTCCATTTACATGAGATGTCCAGAATTGTAAAACACAGAGTCAGAAAGTAGATTATCGTTTCCATCCAGTTGACCTTGTAAGGAAATGGGAAGTGACTGCTAAAGGGCGCAGGGTTTCTTTCCTGGTTTTCTTTTACCTTGGATGAGGAAAATGTTCTAATGCTGATTGTGACGTGATGATGGTTGTACAACTCTGTGAATAAACTACAGCCACTGAATTTATACACTTTAAATGGATCAACTGTATGGCAGGGGAATAGTATCTCAAAAAGGCCGTTTTATTTAAAAAACCAGCCCATGTGTGAGGCTCTAGCTTGTCTAGGTTATCAGAGCACCGTGCAGTCAATGGCAAGGCTCTGGACAATTACTAACGTAACCGCTCTCTAGAGTCAGCTGTATTATTACTGAATTTTTCTGCCCCCCACCGCATGATTTGCTGCTTCTCTACTTTAGTAGCCTCCATTTTTGATTATGCAGTTGTCCATAAATTACATTTAGTATGAACCCACAGTGTAAGTACATGGATTCACTTATAAAATATGTTCCTGTACTATTACGCCAATATGTGACATGTTATTAAACTACTATGAAAACACAAATGGAAGAAAAATGAGATTTTTAAAATGTAAGTAACTCTTTATGAGTCTCTTTATACTTTCCAATTGCCTTGAGCAATCCAGCCACATAGTATGTGGAGAAGTCATAATTCCTAGGATGCACTGCTGGTAGGTTTCCTATTGTTATGCTCGCTTATAATTCTTTTCTGATGAGGACAAGACTTTTCATAATTTCCAGCTACTGTGCCAGCTCACACACCTACATAAAGACACAAATAACATGTGTGTGCACAAAAATTTCCTGCCAG
Source organism: Rhinolophus sinicus (assembly GCF_057876585.1). Classification (NCBI taxonomy): domain Eukaryota; kingdom Metazoa; phylum Chordata; class Mammalia; order Chiroptera; family Rhinolophidae; genus Rhinolophus; species Rhinolophus sinicus. The sequence continues at coordinate 111,931,679 of NC_142504.1, read as the reverse complement.
AGTACATTTTTGTGATTTGCAGTCTTTGTTTACCAAAGTATTGGGGTTGGGAGCAAGGTATTAGGGAACATTTGTCGACTTCATAGAAAAACACTGTCTAGTTCTCTGGGTGGTATATGTCATTTAACAGGAATATTTAAAGCATCTTTGTACTGTTACTAAAAATAACCTCTATCACATTTAGGGTAAGTCAGATACTCATCCTATCTCCCTTATAATTGATTGTCTTCAGTGCTTCAAATCTGTGGCCCTGGATTTTCTGTTTTTGCTTTGTTCTGGTGTTTTCCTGAGTTTTCTCCATTTTCATCTTTGCACTGACAAATTTGGAAAGGATGATGCCTTGAGTGCCAAAACTAGAAATGACTCGGTCTTTTTTTGTTTATTACTTATTTAAAAAGAAAAAAAAGGATTTGGACTATGGTCTATGATGTCTAAAATCCTGCCCATCTCTGATTTAGTCACACATGATGAGACAGCAAACTAAAACTGGGTACATCTCACACCAAATGGTGGCAGCTACTCAATTATAAATAAAAGATTATCAGAAGTAAAAAAAAAAAAAAAAAAAAGGCTTTCTTGGCAATCAGATTCATACAAAAGTGCTATATATTCAATATGAACTCATAAAGAGTAAATAAGTTGATTAAAAAAGCAAAGACAAAACTTAGATAGAGCTAGATTATATTATATATGGAATATTGATCAAGAAAATTTCTTTGCTGACAAAGATTTTTGACCCTGTAATCGATAACTTTTGTCGCTAAAAGAAATATGCTAGGACAGTAAGGCAAATAGGGAGGAAAACATTGATTATTTCAAGATCTCAGAATACATCAAACTACCATGAAGTTGTTTTTCTATTATTAGAACATAGGTACAAATATCTTGATTTTTTGTCTCTTATTTCCTTGCCAGAAAGTGCTGCCTCACTTGTTAAATTTATTGGCCAGTGGTTTAATATACCCTCATACAATCCATAGATTTACATATATTTTAATATATATATATAACATAATGTACATATATTATCAAATATTTTACATGATATATTAAAAATAAATGGGTCAGTGGTAATATTTTAAGTGACAAGTATGAGTGATATTTATTATATAGTCAATATATATTAAAAATTATAGAATAAAGTATATTTTTAATTGACATCTATTGGAATTATTGGATAGAGAGAACAGGATAGAAGTTAGACTTTGAGTGTACCTTGTCTAGTAGATTTGACTTTGGGACCATGTAAAATTAAATTAAAAAGCAATCAATCTCTAACACTCCAAAATAAAATGAAACCAGTCCACTTACATGTATATCCAGTCAGTGGCATAACCACATAGTGATTAACTAGTTATTTAAATCATGATAACTTGACCAAAAAAATGCAAACATTTTAAACTATTTTCAATGATCCTGTTCTTGGAGGTAGTGTTGACAATGTTCAGACTGTTGTGTGTATGTGGTGGATAAAATGAATGAGATAAGCAATCTGTGATATGTTAGTGTTATCATTTCTAGTGTCTTCAAGAATCACGATTTATCTATGTGAAATTATATAGTTTATTATATATATACATAGCCTAGCTCTGTTAAATAAAAAGACCTAGGAATAATGGCAGCCCTGTTAGCAAAGATTACCCTCAACACACAAAAAAATGGTCTTCAACTACATTTCCCATTCTAAGAAACCAGAATTAAAACTGGAACGATTTAAGGATGAATAAAAATAATAACTTCAATGTTGCCTGTTGGAGCATGCTAGTGAATCAGCTGCCAAATTTTAAGTTTTGGAGTGTTTTAATGTTTCCTCTTTTTTTCATTAGATTTTTAAACTACTAAAATGGTCACTGTTACTTGAGCCTTTAACAAATAATAACTACTTTGGGGGGAAAAAGTGTGTATTTTTCCAAACTTTTTTTTTCTCTTAAGCAAACAAAATTTCACTCATGGGCAAAATTCATGACTGAATTTATAAATATAGTATTTTACTAGAATAATTATGGTTTACTATTATTGTTATTGTTAAAAGAAAGAAATGGATGTTTGAAGAAGAGATTATTTAGTCAAAACCAAGTATGTGCTGAAGTGAAAATCAGTTATGGCATCTTAATGTTTTTCCACAAAACTATTTTAAAACCAGTCAACATCAAACATGCTTATTTTCCAGATAACCATCTTTAAAATGAAAGAATTTTTTAATTCTCTCAAAATCTTTACCCTTAATGATAGTCAATAAATATGCTTTATTTTATATACTTGAAAAATAGTTTTTATTAGTAAAAATTGTATTCAATTTTAAGAAATGATATATTATTTTAATCAAAGCTGCTGAAAAACAGTTGTACTTTAGCATTAATTTACTATGAAGATACATTTGTATTAGGATGCTATGTAGCAAGGGTTTTTAGTCATTTAATTTTATTTTGAATTTCAGTAGATACATTTATATAAAAAACTTTATGGAAAAAATTAAGATATAGACGATTAATTTTAAAAGCATTTATTTGGGTAAATTGTATCTGCTCTTCACCACATCTGAAGTAAACTAATTTCTTGGATCCTGCAGGACATATCAAATTAACCTTCCCTTTCTCCCTGGCCCCGGTCCAATGTTACTAGTACTTCATTCTGCCTCACTCTGATGACTTTGGAGTGCAAATTATTTACAGCTGTAGTCACCCTCTAACACGAAAACAATGAGCAGGTTTATAATTTAAGGGAGAAACTCAATCCGATTCCTTTGTCTTGGCATTGTTTTCTAGTTCTGAAGAGATTACTTCCAAGAATGACAATATATTACTTTGGAAGAAGTCCTTATAGCTAAATGATACATTTTTGAGTGCATGCTGATATTGATTCAACCCTTTTCTTCAATTTGTAATTTTTCGTTTTGATTCGTCCTTTCATAGGCCATGTCCAAGGAATCAAAATTCTGTCACATTTATTTGCCCTTTTCCCCCTTACCAGAAAGCTTTAACTTCCTTGTCCAGACTCATCCCAGTTTGGGTCTCTCTTTTTTTTTTTTTTTTTTTTACATATATTCTTCATCTGCTTTATAGCCTTTCTTCCAGAAAGTGTTCTGTTAAACTACGGAGCTTTCTGGGAATGTGTACTATCTCTCCCAAAGAAAAAGGTTAAACCTATTCTTTTAATTGTCTATTTAGAATGATCGAGACGAATGTGGCTATACTCCATTGTTAACATTACTTATTTCCTTGGACTAGACAAATCATTTCTAAATCTCAATTTCCAAATAAACATAAAATTAATATATCGATTATGTAAATCATTTATCAAGAGATAGTATAGCTCAATGAATAATAAACAACTTATTAAATAGTTCAGCTTTATTTTACAAAATTAGGAACAAATTACCCAGTTTCTTGGCAGTCCAGATTTTGCCCAAGCCTGTAAAATATAAAGCAAATGGAAAGTTGGCCATAATGCTGTGGAGAGAGCCAAGCCAGACAGTTTGGGTCAAAAAGTAAAATGTGTACCCAGTGCTTAAATATTAGAAGTTATTCACAGCTGCAGATAATTTGTGCTCTACACGTTCTAAGAATATGGTGCTGACTACAGCTTTGTCCTAATTATCTGGTTTGGCTGCCTATGTTGACCAGCTTCTTAGGCTTATTTCCAACTTTCCGTTTCACCTTGTGCTGGCAACAAAAAAGATTTCAGTAAATAAATCCATTTGAGTGAATAAATCTTCATTGTGTCGAATGGTACTAGATTGTGTACAAGGCTCTGGCGGGCTGTGACTTTGATAGTCGAGCCAAGGCGTTCAAATTTGGGGTCGAGAACTCTTGGATCTATGGCTGATGTCAGGGGAGAAGAATTTGATTCTGCTCCTCATTACATCTGATTGTGTACCTTGTTACATTAATCGCTAACCTTGGAGATGTGGAGAACTGAAACAACAAAAATCAAAACAACTGTACGACAAAACAGTAATTTGAAAGCATTATCAAACAGGACAGACCTATTTACCTTAAGAGGCTCTGACCAGACATTTAAGAACTAAGGATCTTGAGAATTCTTATTTCCAAATGATATGCGTGCATGTGTGTGCGTGTGTGTGTGTTTATATTTCATAGTAACAACTCAGATGTGCAGAAATGTAAATTTCCCTCTTGTGAATCAGCTCCATTTCTAGGTGATCTCAATTTTGACCCCTACTTCCACTAACGGCAGAAAGCTCTAATTTTTCCCAATTCAAGGTAACTCAGTCACTTCCATATTGGAAACTGAGATTTTGTTGGTAGATATCCAAATGTTTTCATGGTCACATGTCTGCATAACTCCAAAGCTCTTGCTCCCCTGACACCACCCCTCCTCATTCTATAGAGTAAGTGATCCCACAACCCCTGTTCTACAAGCTCACCCCATGTGACACAGTAACACAAGCACTAAAAAAAAAAAAAGAAAAAAAAAAGAAAATGGATTCAAGATGTCTCCAAACCTCCTTTGCTTTTCCCTAGGACTCACCTGAGTCCCAGGGAGCAAGAGGTAAGGAGAGGTGCGTGACTGTCATTCATCCTGAGCTGGAGATGTGAGCCCCTAATGCCTGAGCCATCTTTAGTCATTGCTGTCTTGTGACATACTACATCCTGATGATGTTAAGGTGTTGGGACACCTCAGTGGCTGTCACTAGTCCCTTATGGCTGCTCAGTGTGGCTTGTCATACTTTCTGCATTTTCTCATTCTGATACAGGTGTCTTCTAAAGACTTCCTCTCCCCGTTACAGGCTGGGGAATTCTGGGATGCCTTGACCACACACCCTGGAGTATATCAAATTCTAAGAGCTATCCTCAGGACCATCTGCATAAACAGCATCCTTTAGCCACTGATCATTTAACCAGACTGTCTGTTTTGCCTCTTGCAATCTGCAAAGCCAGGCACAAATGCCTTAATCTGTGACTCTTCCAATCTATCGCCTCCCTACTCAGAGGCTTTCTTAATCCACAGCATCGATACCAGTCTAGGTGGCCTCAGAACCATCTCTTCTTACGTAGGGACTAAAACTTTTCTTTGTTCATAGTAAAGCAATAAGTATTTTACAATATCAAGTATTTTTCCTTTGGTAGTGTAAAACTCTACACTCAGTAGTCTGAGCTTGGCTATCAATTTTTAAAACTTAGCTTTTAAGAATCACAGATAATCTTTTCTGCTTTCTGCAAAGCCTGAATTATATGAATCAAAATACATTTGGCTTTCCAACATCATCACAACTTTGCAGGTGAGAAAAACTTTACAAAATTACATAGATTTCTTCATAAAAGAACATATCAAACATCCCTTTAAGAACAACATACACAGAAAGGAACTGCTTTTCACTGAACAGTGAGGGAAGAATTGGAGCAAAAGGAATTGTCAAAAGTATGTCAGGATTTTTTTGGAAGACTATGACCAAGCTTAGTTTCTGTGGCAGGCTGAGTTATTGGCCACAATTCTTTATTCCCCTGTAATAGTATGTATCACAATCATGCTGTGGCCGCATGGAGGCAGAGCACATTTCCCCAGTTCACTGACAGTGGGCTTCACCATGCAACTTGCTTTGGCCAGTGGAATACGGGAGGAAGTAGCACTCTGCCACTTTTGAGCCTCAGTCTTCAGATGCATCAGGTTATTTCTTCCTGTGCTTCTGTCATTGCTACAGAAAGGGCTTTACCCTGGTAGCTGCTGCAATGGCAGCCTGAGCCCCAGAATAATGAACCAAGGATTATAACTGAGCCCAACCACCGGTGGGGATCTAAGCACAGTCGGACCTGCATTCTCTTCTGGAAGAAACCACAGCAGAGCTTAGCCAAGATCAGCTGACACACAGATGCATAAGAAATGAACACTACTTGCTGTATGCTACTGAGACGTGGTGGTGTGTGTTAGGCAGCAGTAGTTGACTCATACTGTTCGGAATGGAGAAATACGGGTATTATTTTCCGTGTACTGTGTCAACTAGTAGAGATTTAAAAGCAAAAGAAATTGAGGAAATCATGACATTCAATAAGAGATTTCTTGTCTTTTAGTAAAATAATCAGGCAGTCTCCCGAGGTTATTCAGAGGAGCCAGTATAGTCAACTAGTCCAATCTTCCATTAAATATAGAAATGTTCTTATTCAAATTGCAGGCAAGGGTCCTATGGCCTCTGCTTTCAACTTCCTATCCTAAGCTACCACTCTTCATCATCTCTAAACCCAACCATCTCCCAGCATCCACTCTGGTCACTACCTACTCTTTTCTAGTCTGTTCCTTGTGGTAATATGTTTAATGCAAATATGACCATATGGCTCCATAGCTTAAAATCCTTCAACGTTTTCCCATTTGCTTTAGGAGAAAGACCAAACTGTTTAGCATGTCCTACAAGGATCAACATAATCAGGCCCCATTCTACCTCTCCAGCCTCAGTTCTTAAACGCAGCCAAGCTCCACGCAGACCAGCCATAACAATTACCATCCGTTCCGGGACCAGAATTTGCCTCCTTTTCACTCACAACCTTCACGTACCACTAGTCAGTTTGCCTAATGCCCAATGAGATCTGCAATCCTACCCTGAGAGTCTGCCTTCCGGTGCCAAACCCTTAGTTTGGGTCCTTACTGAAAACAGAGCCTGAGACAAAAGTTTGGGTGCAGTTAGGTTAAGTGGGGTGATGGGGTGATTCCAGGAGCAAGAATAGGAATAGAGAGAGTGAGAGACATAAAAGGGAAACTACAGTGAGCTATGAACTAAATTGTGTCCCTCGAAAATTCCTATGTTGAAGCCCTAACCGACTGTGTGATACCATGTGGAGATAAAGTCTTGGGGAAGTAATGAGATTTAGATGAGGTCATGAAGGCAGGACCCTTATGATGGGATCAGTGCCCTTAGAAGAGGAGACATCAGGGAACTTGCTTCCTCTTTGTCTCCACCATGTGAGGACACAGTGCGAAGGCCGCCGTCTGCAGGCCAAGAAGAGGACCCTCCCCAGGCAACCTGATCAGCCGGCACCAAGGTGTCTCCCCAGCCTCCAAAACTATGAAAACTAAGTTCTTGTTGAAGCCACCCAGTCCACAGTATTTTGTTATGACAACCTGAGTGGACAACACAAGGTGCTGACAAATTTTTAATTATTGAAAATCTGGTAGGTTTTTAATAGTAATACCGGGGGAAGGGGGAGGGGTGCCAAAAAATATGTATACACATGACTTGTACTCATCTTTCGGTATCGGCATATATTGAGTATTACAAGTTTAACACAGTTTTTTCCTTTCTTAAAAAGTGTATACATTTTTTTGGATCCCTGTGTATGTTTTTCTCTTTGGTTGAAGATTTTTATGTTTTGTGAAAGACATCCTACCCTGCCATGCAGAGGTGCTATCTATCTACTAAAAGGTGTTTTAGTTTGGCTTTTTAGGTGTCTGTGGTAATCTACCCAGATTTTTTTTAAGATGTGAGGTGGGAGTCCAATTTCATTTCTTCCCTATGGGTATTCAAATCACTCTGGTATTACCTCCTTCCACTCTCCCGCCACAGACACACAGATTCATTTGCAGACCACTCCACAGTAATCTAGTTATAATGTAAGCCTGACCAGGTGGTTCTCTTGCTTAAAAGCCTTCAATGGTCCCCCCCCATTATTTATCAAATAAAGTCCAAGTTCCTTGGCATTTCACATACTGTTGATTATAGAGACAGCTCCCAGCATATCCTTCCAATTCCTTACTCTCTCAGCACACTAAATTACTTTATTTCCCAAATATAAAGTTATTTTCTCAAGGTATTTACCCTTGACTTATAAGAGTAACCTTCTAATGACATAGACTCTGCACAGCTAAAGAGGAAAAAAAAATAAGAAGCCAATTTAAGAGTTAATATTTACAGGACTGAAGTATAAAACCAGAAACTCAGAAGGAGAATTTCAGATGTAAATTTCTGCCTATTGAGATAAAAGTGGCAAGATTGTATTTTTCTTAAGATCAAAGAAGGTATTGGACTATCACTAGTAGTTCTGAGGCATACCATCACTGTTCCTCAGCAATCGTACGGCTGGGGACTTTGTCATTCCTTTGTGCAATCCCAGTATGGTTTGGATTAGAAAGGAAACATATCACATTGGATAACACACTGTTTAAGATTCCTTTCTGAGAAAAAGTTAATAAATCTTCCAACAGCCCTTTGAAATTTTTTTTTTATTAGAATAGGATACCCAGCTGAAAATACTTAGGGTGTTTTTTTTTTTAGTAATCTTCAAATACTTTATCTCCTCTTCAGGTGATGAATTGTATTCAGACATAGTTAAAGTAAGGGTAACTCTAAGGATCCAGAAATTATGCAAAGTTTGATCCTTTCGAAAGAAGCTCTTAACATGAGAGTAATATACTGAGTGACTGGTATCCAAGCTTACATCTGGATTCCATTTCTGAGGATTAGGACAAGATGTCATACATTTATACGTATATATTTTAATTTGCTGTAAGTTAGTAAAAACATTAAAGATTTACTCTCTGCTGTGTTAGATAATTCACACGACTATAAACAATATGGTTGAGTGAATGACAGAAATACAGAGGAATTGTTTTAGCATCTTAAGGAAGCCCCATAAACGGCACCCTTCATCTCCACCCAAGTTCTGAACATAATAAACATCAGGTTAGGATCAAGGCCTTTGGAAGACAAACCATCATCTCTTTTTCTCACAAAAGTAAGTTGCAGGAGGGAGCACACGGTAGGGGGTAAAATAAGCTATCTGACCTGCCACTTAGAGCTCCTCACAAAAGAAGCTTGACCACCAGTATTCCCTAGGAGACCTGGTCCCTCCACCATCCCACTCCCCCCAAGCATATGGCAGGGTCAAAAGAAAAGAGAGTGTGAGTGGCCTGTGGTCAACCTTGTTCCCAAGGAGGGAAGCTGAACCAAGCACAGCCCGTTTCTTCTCAATTTCCCGCAAGTGCGTCTCTCCCACTCCCACCCCTTGGAGAGTGACTGAGAAGGTAGAGAGGCCAGGAGTGTGGAAGGAAAGTCTCTCCTCCCGACTCCAAAGGTGGGCCAGGATAGGTCTTTCGCAGCACTGCTCAGCTTTCTGTTCTCTTAGCTCACGGGGCCACCCCAAGGTGCACAGGGCTCTGGCTGATCTTCTGAGGAAGGAAAACAAATATCCATCAATGTGCTGCCTCGGCCTTCAATGGGTCGCACCCCAATGCCGCCTACTGCTCCCGTGGACAGACTTCCGAGTCCATGTGCTGGTTACAGCTGCTGCATAACTAACCAACCACTCCAAACACAGTGGTATACATGGCTTTTGAATGCTCACAGAGTGACACAGTGCAGACATCTCATCTCCGCTCACTTCTCCAGGCCAGCTGGACAGCTGGGGAACCCGGATAGGTGGGGACTCACCTGGAGGCGTCCTCACACATACCTGGTGAAATGACACTGCGCGGCAGAAGCCGCTGGACTGGAGCTCAGCTGGTGCCATTGGCCGGGGCACCTCACAGCGTCACTCCATGTGATCTGAGCTTCTTCCCGGCATGGAGACCTCCGTGTGCTTGGATGTCTTACACAGAAGCTCAAGGCTCCAAGACAAGTGTCTCGAGAGAACCAGGTGAAACCGTACGGCTTTTCCTGACTTAGGCCCATAATTTTGGGACTTCACTTGTGATGCATTCTGTTCTTTACAAGTAAGTGACTAAAAAGGTCCAGATTCAAGAGGAGGGAACGTAAAGCCCCAACTCTCCTGAGAGAGCCATCAAAGTATTTTCTGACATGTTGTAAAACCTCCACAGTTCAATCATTGTTTGTGTTGATTTTGTCTCATAAGGATCCAAAATTAGTCAGAAACGAATATACTAACTTCAAGACAAGTCTGCCACCAAGGCTGAAAATTACCCCTCCATTCTATTTCCTGTGCAAAGTGTGTCCAGTTACGTAATTCAACAGAGCATATCAGAAGATGTTCAATGAGATTAAATGACAGCAATAAGATATTCCAATAATAAAATTCCAACAGCACAGAAAGGTTCCTTAGGTTGAATACAGTTTCTCATTAATAAAATTCCCAGTAAGAAATTAAATGCAAATACTATAAGTTTTCAAGTTCAGAGACTTCAAAGGAATTAAATTCCAAAGTAAAAATTTCTTGCACTTTTAAGTTAAAAGTTCAAAGAAATCAATGCTTCCCCAATGTCTTTTTCTGCTCAGTTTTAGCTAAAAGCATCCTTACAAACTGGAGAGACCTGAGCTTTTCTCTGCAGCAGCAGCAGGGAGGAGAATTGTTCCCTGAAGTGACAAAAGTCCCTGCAGCCCTCAAAACTGGCGTTAATTCCATCCCAGGTCTTCCGTCAGCCTCTGCAAAGATCTCAGGAGTACAGATATTTGAAAGGACACAGCTCCAAAGCCCTTATCAAAGGCTGTTATTAAAATCGAAGGCCGTGATCCATTAGAGAAAGAAAACAGAGACAAGGCAGGTTCTGAGGCTCCGAGTGAATCCCGGGGCTCAGCCTGGCGTCCGTGCGCATTTGCACCCATGTGGTGTCTGGACTGCACCGACAAGATATGTGCACTGACTACAGGCTTCCCGAGAGCTCGAGGCAGAAGTTCCAAGAGATATTTCTAATGTACTTCTGGTCATGTAGTCAGGCCAGGGTGTCTAACCCATGGTGTCAGCTGAAAACCACAAGCAAACAGACTAATCCTAATGTTCGGAATATACCCAGCACTTTATAAATTCTATGATCTTTATCGTGGTCAAGGGTCAAAGTGAGACATCCAGGCCTCCCCAGAAATAAAGGAAGAGCTCTCACAGACCAGCTGTAAATTTCCTTAATCCTACACAGCCTCCCTCTTAAAGCATTACAACATTATCACTACACTGTCCTTTTACCAGCAGATTTAGAAAACAAAGCAATCTGCAGCCCCTAAAGCAGTTAAGGGACACAATTCTGTTCATCTTACCTAATACTCAGTGATGCCAAAGGACATGGCAGAAACTCAGTAGCATCGATGGAAGGAGGGTAGATGGAGAAAATTACTGCTTTCAGCTCTACCAGAAAACCCACCAATCTGTGGAGGTGGGTTTAAACTTCAACTTATGGTAAGGATAAATTAGCCATGAAGAAGGTAATTCTGCCATGATGTCTGTCTTATAGCCAGGCATAAATCACTGGTGTCAGGGAGTGGCCTATGGAATTGAATGGTCTGTTGTGGGTTGAATGGTGTCTCCAAAAAGATATACTAAAGTCTGAACCCCTGGTATCTGTGAATGTGACCTTTTCTGGAAATAAGAGTCTTTGCAGAAGTACTTAAAATGCGAGTTAAGGTGAGGTTGTACTGGAGGAGGCTGGGCCTTTAATCCAACACGGCTGGTGTCCTCATAAGAAGAGGAGAAGAGACACACAACTCGGGAACAATGCTACGTGAAACCAGAGGCAGAGATAGGAGTGATGCTTCTATAAGCCAAGGAATGCCAAGGACTCCCGTAACCACCATGGGCAAGGAAAGAGGCATAAATCCAATGCTTCCCTCTGAGCCTCTGGAAGGAGTCAGCCCTACAGACATCTTGAATTGGAATTTCAGGCTATGGATCTGAGAGGCGATACATTTCTGCATTTTAAGCCCTCCATTTGGGGTCACTTGTTACAGCAGCCCTAGAAAACTAGTACAGGCTTCCTAGCCCTTCACTTTATTGCACTTCCCAGATGTTGCATTTTTCACAAATCAAAGGCAAGACCCTCCACCAGCAAAAAGATGATGACTGGCTTTATTGCAGTGGTCTGAAATTGGACCCGCAATACCTCCAAGATCTTCTGTGCACACCTGGCCTCCATTTCTTGATGTTTGACTGCCAACAGGTTTTAGGCCTCACTTCTCCCTCTTCTGTTCCTGACCCACATCTGAGAAAGCAGATAAGAAGGTCCAGTGCTCCCTCTTTTGGCACCAGTGGGGATTTGAAACCACTTGCAGGAACCCTTGCTCTGACTGAACCCACTAACCGCAACAAAACCCTAAGCCAGTGTCCTTTTCCTGCTCTCAAGCCATTTTTTAATTTGCTGTGGACTCACCAGGCTCTCAGCAGAAAGCCTCGTTCCATGAGTCATAAATATTTTTATATCTTCTTTGAGTGTCTATGGTGTTATCATCACTCTTGACATCTGTACCAAATTTTAAACAGGGGTCCTTTCTCTTTCTTCAGAATGACAAAATATGGAACCAACCTGCTTGACTGCAAAGCTGACATAGTTGCAATATAGGCAACCCTACCCTTGAGTCTCATTTGCAGCACAATTCTATGCTGTTCACGATATTCCAAAACTCTTCAGGTCTATGATCCCATTGAGACCCACATTTCTGCTGTCCCAGGATTGCACTGAACGTGGGTTCTGCTTACCAGCAGGGGCCTCTCATTGGTGCTGCCATGAACATTCGCTAAAGCTCGCTTCACTCCTGGGTACAAGTGACAGAGCTGGGCCCAACTCTGCAGTTGGCTGTCCTTGATTCTACTACCTGTCCTCTTACAGTTTCCCCAGAAACTGTGAACAACTAGAATCCTGGAGAATCTGAGCCTGCATTGAAAATCTCAGTGTGGGAAGCATGCACGTGAGCAGAGCTGGGGCTGTAGTGAATACCTATTGGGTACCCAGGTCCCCAGCAGGGCAGGTCCACCAATCCCTCAGCTGGCAAAACTCACAGATGACACCTTTGAGAATCTCCCCCAGCCAAGCAGGAGCCACTGTACCTTCCTGGTCACTTCCCAACTCCCCGAGGGCAGATTAGAGCCAATAACCAGCTGCAATGGGGTGTGAGGTACATAGCTTGAGTCTTTAGCATGAAGACAGGAACAACTCGTGAGCCACTGACACTCTAGGGCTGTCCTGTCAAACATGGCAGCCACTGGCCGCACGCAGCTACTGAACACTTGAAATGAGGTATGTTTACATACTGGATTTCAAAGACTTAGTATAAAACAGAACCTATTTCATCAATGTGTTTAATATTGATATATGCTGTGATGATGATAATATTTTGACCGTATCAGTTTAAGTAACGTGTTTAAACCATCTGTTGTTCCTTGTTATCTTTTTAAATGGGCTACCAGACAGTTTAAAATTACATGTGTGGCAGGCAACTCATGTAATGCATTTTTCCTGGGCAGCATTGCCCCAGAGCATTCTGAGGGACCAGCCTGAATCTAGTCTCCAGATGAGACCACATTCTTGCTGGGCTGGAAGCCCTTGTCTCGTCCTGATTCCCCCAGAGCTCTTCTACGGAGAACACAACTCACGGAATCTCCGAAACAGAACTGCACCTCAGAACCAAACCTAAACACCTGATGTTCTGTATAAGTTAGGTCGTCAGGGCTCTGTCAATAAGTACATACAATATGAATCATCAAGTTAAAAGTATATGAAGAAAACCTCGTGCGTATATAAGAACTAGCAGTATGGTGTCACAAACAGATTCCATCAGAACGACGTGTTTCATTCACAGGAGAAGTGACACACCTGCACAGTGACCTAAATAATGACTTGGGTCAGAATGCTAGAAAACCACAATTTAAAGCACATAGGTCTTATGCTGGCTCCTACTCAGTCAACGTAATTCACTCTCTAGTCAGGAAGAGATCTCGTGTTTTACAGATGCCACCCGTGGGCGCAATATTTAAGACGATCACCGCTGCTTTTGACATGCAAGTAAAAACCCACACATCATTCAGACTGTGGGAACCCACAGGATGTGATTAGGATTCAAATTTTAAATGACCTTAAATCTGACCTTCTCAAAAGCGACATCCACTGGGAGTGCTGTTCTTTTGATCTAGGGCAAAACTGTTACACCAAATCCTTATTTCAAAAACATGTGTTTTTAAAATTCTGAAAATTCTTGTCCAATTTAAGTTCAGCATACAGTGATAAAATATTGTTTTGGTATAAAAGGTATAGTATATGGTTTAAAAGTGCTACTGAAAAAAAAGTGTATCCGGTCACTGAAGAAAAGTAATTAAAAGGAATATTGCTAACAAGCCAGTCTGCATAACCTCACACTACCACACGATGTCACTGTAACCCAAGGTTTAAGGATGGAGTATATCTTGGGAAGAGATTGTCAAAAGGAATATAGCCAATAACATTGTGATAACTTTGTACGTTGACAGATGATTACAGACTTAGTGTGGTGATCACATCACAAGGTATGTAAATATTGAATCACTATAGTGTATACCTGAAACTAATACACTATGGTATACCAACTGTACTTAAATAAACCAATAATTAAATAAATACTTTGCAGATAAAAATGTTCAGCTAGAACTATTGTGAGCAGCACGAATCTTACGTTTGATGTTTCTAATGGGTGGGTTTATATTGAATCTCATGTCTCAATTATCAAAAAACAAAGCAAACGAACAAACTTCCTGTTAGAAAGTTCTAGACATAGAACTGCAGCGTGGTGAGGACACCTAGCAAGGAGTTTCAGTGGTTCAGGAAAAATGGGGGGCTGTACTTGAGTTTCCTCACCAGATCTGCCTTCCTGCCAAACAGCATGCATAAAAACCATACACCTGGAAATGTTAGAGTAAAATTTAAAAACATCAAAGTCACAGGTTATAAAATTCATAGATTATAATATAATCTCTCTATATACTATACAGTATAGTATATGTATGTGATATATAATACACAGTATATATACTACTCCCCATATTATACAGTATATATAGAGATTATAATATATTATATTACATATTGTGTTACATTATCTTGTTATTATATTGTATATTATATTGTTATCATTTCTATATAACAGATATTATAATCATATATCATTCATCTATGACATAGATCATACGTTTATAAAGCTTAACGTGAGTTAGAGCAGGTCAGCTGCAAAGATACAAGGGTCAGGATATCAGGAAGCACAGGAAAAACAGATACAAGAAAACGAGGACTAGTATGATTTTAAGTATTTAAGGAAATAATTTAAGATATGAAATTATATACCCAAGCAAACGTCCTTTTAAATACATTGTTATAACACAAGTGTATGTCAACAGTATAAAGCGTCAGACATTTTTCTACACAAACAAGTCCTGCAGAAACGTTCGTGAAGGCAATACTGGCAAGAGTTGCTGCAAGAGACAAGGTCACATGTCATCAAGTGTCATGTGGTGTAAATAACCAAATTCCACAGAGATTCAAAAGAAGAGCTGTCCACGCAGACTCAGTTCTACATCCTATTACACAAAGAATCAATGGGTGGAGGAGGAAGAAGATACAGTAGCCACATGGACCTTTCACATACTGTCTTTGTCCCGCTGAGTTGTGGGAAGTAAGATGGAAAATGTCTAGAGAATGGTAACTAAAATGACCAAGTATTTCTTTCAGGAAATGCAATTAAATGGTTATGATCTCTAGCTTGAAAAAATGTCTGACAGTGCTGACATTTATAAAAGTCTGAGAAGAAATGAGTGTGGGGGACTCATTTTCAGAAAACTGAATTAGGAGGCATTGCTTTAAGTCTGAAATAGACTTAAAACTATGATACACAAAAAACCCTTGGCATGTATGGATTCCCATTCATGGTTTAAATATGTGTGACGCATAACATTTCTCCCTAAGGCAGGTGATCTCTTGCTACTGTCATCCAGTGGCATTCAAAACACACCACCATGCTGACTGTAAAATGCAGCTTGGACCTTAAAACAATGTGACACATACCGGTACCCTGCTGTTTAGGTTAACCTCTACAGCCCTGATGCAGCTGCCTCCGGTAACAAATGCACTCCCAGACACTTCTCTATAATGTTTTCAGAGCTGTGCATCTCCTATCACCCTGGGACTCTGAATGAGCCCTGAAACCAATACCTTGGGGGCAGCTAACTATTCTTTTCTAGTCTCCCCAGAGGACAGGTTTCCTTTCGCTACTATAGCAACCACTGCAAACTGCTTCCTGACTTTTTAAGCTTCTTTAGTAGCATGGGTTTCTTCGCCAAGATATTCTAGACGTTTTCAGCTCTTTGAAACTCTTGCCTCAAAGAGCTGGGCTTTGTTCATAGTAAACCTTTATTATAAATAAAGTGTGGGCTTTGTTATTTCTCCATTTGCATGTGTATCTGTAACCTCTCCTGGGAAAGCCAGGCAGGATGTGGGTCAAATCTGTCAGCTACTGTTTGATGCTGAAACACATGGTTCCAGCAGAGGTCACCATTCTTATAACTAACAAAAATTCAAACCTAAAGGTCCTTCCAGGCTGATAGAAAGGATCTTAGCTCTTACGAGGAAAATATCCTCACAAAATGGAAGGAGTAAATACATGCAATCCGGTATCAATTTCCTTTTTAATAACTGAATTTACAGAGGATGTCAGTTGGGAGGACTCTTAGGTAAGATCTCATTTTAGGCCAAGTTATTGGTAGCTTATTTCCTAAATCTCGGTGTCCTCATCGATAAAGGTTATCAACTCCTAACAGTTGAAGTTGTTATAAATGAGTTATATGCTAATATAAGTGCTGTGCCTGGCATGCCATATGCCTTCAATGAATGCAAACTGACTTTGCTTTGAGAGTATAAAGTTTGATTTGGCAAAGCCAAATTCTGAAGGACTTGGCCCCTAGGTGGTCAGCAGTGTGAGCAAGACAGTGTCAACAAAATGACAGACTCTTAATATTTGATTGGAAAAGCAGGACAGTCTCATTGGAATCTGTATGTCAGGGCCTCTTCAGGTTTCCTGCCTCAGGACGGAAGGTCAGCCTCCCTCTCCCTTGGACAGTTAGCATCACAAGGCCTTCTCTTCCTGCCAGGTTGGTGACCACAGGGACTGTGATTCTCAGAGGTACTTAACCAGATTTGTAATTGTGATGTATTAAGGAACCAATATGTGACGTGTATTTCTCTCCTCTCCTTATTATTTTCCCATGTGTTTCTTAATGAATAACACATTTTAAACTCTGAGTCTGTGGTTTTATCTTCTAGGACAGACAGACTATATGAGAGGTCTGTCACGGATGTCTTACTTTCGGACCCATATTAGTATCTCCCTTCACTGTCTGAGGCTGGCCTGGCTGGCTTTGGCTCCACATCTGAGCTGAGTTCAGAAGGCTTGTGAATTCACGTAATGATCACAAACTAAGTCTGTTCAGCCCCTGCATAACCTTTTCCCCCGCTCTTACATCTCTACAGAGTTCTCATAAATTGGATGTCTTCCTTTTGTCCCTAGGCTAGATCATTCTATGGGAAGTTCTTGGTCCAAAAATCGGGAGGGGGGCGGGGTGTCCTGCCCTTGTTCCACTGCTGTTAAACCATCACGGTGCCTGGTCTGGAAACTTGTAATAGGCATAGCAGGAGTGACTCAAAATTACAGTCTTCTATTGAAGGGGTTCAGCATAGGGTTCCCCAAGATGCGCTACCCTGGCACGTGGATTATTTTGAGCTGAAAGCAATTGAGACCCTGTGGTCTCACGAGAAACTTTTACCTCTCCCTTAAAGATTTTAAATTGGGGTGTTGTCCATAAGAGTTATTACCAGAAATAACTTTTTATGACCTATCTATACGGCAGGACAAACATCTAATTACTAAACATCTGCTCTTCTTATTGCCCTGCAAATGAACCTCTTCCCCCTCTGAAGCCCCAATGCCGTATACACCCCATTTCAACTTTCTGTCTTTGACTCTCCTGTATGTGGGGTTCCCATATGTACATATGTAATTAAATTTGGTCATTTTCTCTTGTTAATCTATCTCATGCTAATTTAATTATTAGGCCAGCCAGAAAAAAAAAACCTAGAAGGGTAGAGGAAAATTTATTCCTCCCCGAAACTATCCATAGTTCTGTGAGCCAAAACATCCTGATATATTTATGACAAGGCTGGAAAACTTTAACCCTGAATAGATGAAATCATGTTATCTGTGGTCAGGTGGGAGTTACAAAAGAAAGATAACCGGGAGACATTTCTATGAAAAGCCCTCAAGAAATGTCAAACACTGACTTAGAGGAATGAGACCTCTAGGTATGATTACTATTTCATAAGCCCTTTGTGGGGTCTATCCTAGAAATACTAGAAGTACTTAAACGACAAAGGGTACTTACACAAAAGCCTTGTATGCCAATAAACTCTGGCCCCATAAAAGAGGTTCAAGATTCCTTCCCCAAAGCAGAATTTTACTGATATTAACTCTTCTATTCTCTGAACTTTAACATTTGAGTACCTGAACAGTTACCAAAATAGAGAAAGTTCCTCAGAGTGATCTTAGAATGCTTAAGTCAGAGGACTGATAAGTTATTTTTATTTCAAAGAAAAATAGGAAGTATTTGATAGATTCTAAAACTTAAATCTGGAAAAGTGTAAACTATTCTTCTTTGACCTGAGAAGTAATCATAGTTTTATTAAAAAAAAAAAAAAAAAAAAAATTGTTTCCTTCAAAAGTAGCTTGAAAAAAAAGAGCTCAGACAACACTGACTCATATAGTTTTCTAAACTTTTATTAAAGGAGAAATGGTGCTCAGAGATTTCAGAGTCTTAAGAATAACTGCCTCTTTGAAGAGCTTCCCTCCAAATGAATTTGACAAATGACATATATGTGAATGAACATTAATGTGTAGCAAATAATGTAACAGGTATGTATTTCCATATATATAATATATATGCCATTATTAATAAAATTAATTGTCCCTCCCTCTGTCCCCTGAAATGGCCCAGAGGCAATGGCATCTCTAATAATGTAAATGTAAAGCCCACTTTCTAAAATCAATTTTCTGTGAAAAGAAACCAGGGTTTTTTGGAAGGATACTTGATTCCACGTCCAGGGAGAAGATACAAGAGAATATAGATCTTTATCAGAAGCCAAGGTTTAGTGAAATCAGATCAAAAGGATCCAGGAACCAAATTCTAGAGGTTTGATTGTGACCATATTAGCATCAAAAATGGAATAATGTTTGTGGTTTATTAAAATACAATAAATCTACCAAAGGCTTGAGTCTATGATACACAAAAAGATAAACATGGATTTAAATATACCAAAGAAGGTCAAGAGATCAGAATATATTCCCACTGGACCTTATTTCCCAGTCCTTTGGCATTGCTGGCATACTCATAATATTCATTGACACATTCATCATCGTGATGAATGATACAGAATCTAGTGGGTATTAAATATATCATTTTAAAAATATTTTCTGACTCAGGGGAATAGCCTCCTAAGTGTAGCATCCAGTCAGCTGAAGATATGTGACATCCAAATTCAATCTGCTATCATTAAAATCAGAAAGATTTGCATGGTTTTAAGTATATGAATGAGTACAATATTGTATTAATGTTTAAAAGTCTTTAAAGTTCAGGCGAAAGACATTTACGGATCTAAGTGTTCTAACCAGCTTATCCTCGGGGGAGCTGCAGACTTCTACAAGCAGACAGAATTATCACGAGTGAGTCACTCCTCTGTTGAAATTATGAACAAACTGGCATAATAACTAAGAGGAAGGTTCAAAGTGTTTCTTCAGGGTCACAGACAAGAATCTAAGTTACTCTCCTGGTCTAACTCTCTGGAAGTGAATAACCTAATTAACTAGAATATTAACTGACTTCCATAACTGGTTTTGCACCTTTCAACCTTAGGGAGACTTAGAAGTAAATACATTTTTATGAAAAGGAAAATAGAGCATTAACATTTTTATATTGTTATGTTTGTAATGGGTAAGAGAATCTGACCTGTTATAATGACAGCCATGCATCTCATGTGAAATACATAATTAAGGAATTTTCTAAGATGAAATCTTAGGTTTTATATTTAGTATTAAAACATCTGAGAGAAACTTAGGTGAACTGTATTCATACACATAAATTTTACTCATATCAACAGTGAGAATTGCAATGTTTCACAACCATGTACAAAATGAAAGGAGAATGGTACGTCAGTGAGGTCTTCCCGGTTTGCAGACAACTCCTTCTGGCTGTATTCTTACATGGGGGAGGAAAGAGAGCTATCCTGTCTCTTCCCCTTCTAATAAGGACACTAATCTCATTGTGGGGGTCCCCACTCCACCGCATGACCTCTAAGCCTAATTACTTTCCCAAAGGCCTCACCTCCAAATACCATCACATTAGGAGTTAGGTCTTCGAATATGGATTTGGAGGGGCCCAATTCAGTCCGTAACTGCAACATATCATCCAAATGGGATAGCTTGGGCTACAGCCTCTGAGTTCCAAGAAGGCTCGTTCAGGCTTCCATTCAAGTATGACCTTTTCCAGGTTGTTTGAATGGATTGGGCCCAATAGTATCCTTAAACAGAGGATATGATTTCTCCAAAGGCCAAACAGGCCTATTACTCATTAGGACTCTTTCGTCTGAGGGGTAGGGAGCAAGAACATTTTATTCCTGGTGGTCTGCAGTGTATCACAAGACACACCAGCCCACACAACCCTCCCAAATGTTATAGTCAATGCAAGGTCCTGGATTTTTTCAGGGTTCATTAACCATCCTCAATCAGTCATATGATTTATGATCACAGTACACTCATTTTTAGCTTGATTCTCAGCTTCAGAAATAATCACAATGCCATCAATACAATGCACTAGAATGCTGTACAGCTGCTTTACACTGGTTCTGCCTCAGTAACTTGTGACAACACCCAGGCAAGTTCAAATATCCTTGAGGCAAATGTACATCAGGAGCCATTCCACATGAATGCACATTGCTGTTGACTCTCCCTAGCAACACTTATTGAAAAAAAAGGCACTAGTTAGGTCAGCTAAAGAAAACCAGTCAGCTTTAGCTCGTGGAAGTAATCTATTCAGCAGCTGAAAAATCTGGACAAGCATTAGGGTTACTGTTTAATGGCGCCCACTGCACCCCAGGGTCAGCCCCCATCATCCATCAGCCTGCTCACTGGCTTTGGGTTATTGATGAGCATATGGGCACTCACACATCTGCATCCAACACATCCTTAATTAGGGCAGTAGTTTTGTGTGGCCCTAAGCAAGCGATAGTGCTTCATATTAACTCTTCCAGTAGGCTTGGGTAACTCCCGTTATTCATATCCAATTAGTACTGGCTTTTGGACAGACCTACAAGTAATTTTTCTCATTTTACTCAGTAGAGGGGGAAATTTTTAACCAATCATTACATCCACTCCAATTATACATTCAGGTAAAGGAGACATCCCCACAGTATCCTTTTTTAAATCATATATTTCAACTTTTAAGGAGAAGTCCATTTTTATTTCTTTAACAGTAGTATCTCTTAGTTCCCCTAAACTAATTCTATCACCCCTAAGGGGCCCATTAGCAATGCTCTTGTATTGAGGTGACTAAAATTTGCAGGCCGTTACACCTGCACATTTGTAAAAGGCCTTGGTTCTCCTACAGGGATTTGGTCAGGAGACCCTGTCCTTCACATAACACTCTTCCTCCATGACCACGTGTGGTCAGTGGAAGTCTAAAGATGTAAAATAATAGATTTCTGTTGTTTGAAGCTACAGTAAGTAGAAAACTGGTATCGTTCTCCAGTATTAAAAGTGGCAGTTTGGAACTCTATGCGGTGGGCTCCTAAGAGACTTTCTCTATCTGAAATTCCTCTAATCTCAGACAAGACAACCATATCTGCTTTGATATTTTAATATCTTGGAAAGTCTAAGGAGAGGCAGTATATTTCCTTAGCCTTCCATAACATTCTATCAAGGTTTCTGCCAATTTCCCCTTTTTAATGCCATTTTAAATTGGTCATTTAAAGGCTTCCACACAGGTAGGTCCTGTTGTTTTCTTGTTTTGATTTCCTTTCTTTTGTAAAACCCTCATCTTTGTATTATCTTGAAGTCTCACAGGAGGAAGCTGGGATAAAAGATCCCAAACTGCCTCTTTTTACATCCTTTGAGGTCCTGTGAGCAAAATCACAGTGGTGTCCATGGTGGTGGGGCTCCTTTTATCATAACCGGGGTGAGGGCCATCCCATCCCATCCCATCCCATAGGAGCTCACTTCATGGTCATCTAAGCCAGTCCAGTCCTGTCAGCATCAGCAGTATTTCTGCAGCTTCAGGAGATACCGACATTTAAATGACAAGGGAGGAGCAGACCAATCACCCTTCCCTAGTATGAATGTCCATCTTAATCCATTCCAGTGAGCAAGGATTTTTCCTTGAACTATCCCCACAAAAATGGCAGCCAACAGAGTATCCGGTCTGAGTGCAAACATCTCCCTTAATTCAATGGTGTTCAAACCCAGAGATCCTGCTACTTGATCTAAAATTCTCAGGAGCCTTTTTAACAGGCGTCATCAGGAAATGACTGTGACAATCTGCAAAATGGCTATTTCATCGCTGAGTGATCCCTTGCTGATTCCAGCCCTTTATCATCGAGCTGTCCCACTTGAATTTCTTCTTTGTTAGAGTGGGGCTCAGAGGCTAGGCTGACCCATCAAAAGTTATGAGTGCCCATGTTCCTTTGGTTGGAGCTCCGTTTGCCAGCCAGAAAGGATGAAGTTCCAAAGCACATTCTGAATTTTCACTTTTGCTAACGCTGAAAGCAGCAATTAAGAAACTGATTTAGCCAACCGGCCATGAGTTTGCACTTGTTTTCTAATGTTGCTAGTTCCTGGTGTTCAGGTTCTATCATTTCTAGATTGCAATAGAAAGTCTTATTAGTAACTGCTTTCAAAGCCTATGTTACTTCAAATCAAGTGTAGCTTAACAATTGTGTCTGCATCAACAGTTCATTTTCATCCCCTTTATCAGAATCATCCTTTTTCTTTCTCAATAAATAATGCCTAAGCTGTATTTTTAGCAAAACATGAGTCAGAAAGTCTTCTTAGCAATCTCATCTCTAATGCCAACCTACTAAAACAGGGTTCAACTGCTAAGGAAAGAAGGCTGTTGGGACCCCAAATAACAATACAGATCTCCAGCTTATTGGGGAAAAAGGAAACCATATGACAACAGTGATAAAGTAGGATTTGGATCGCTGTCAATAGATGGCTCACAGCAAGGGGCCTAGGGGAGACCTGGTACGAGCTCCTACCTGTACCTTCTATGCAGGTCACGGGTCATGCGTGCACGCACTGTCTCTTTTGGATCAGGAACCACGTACATGTGCATAGAACACCTTAGAGCTAGGTAGTTCAAGAATCTCGCTGGGTTTTTTAATATTTTGCTAGTCACATATGCATATTACTGCTACAAAATCAGTAAAAGCTACCCCAAATCTTCCCGGATCCATGGTTGTTACAAAAGTAATGTTATTAACCAGCATGTTTCAGGTGTTGGGACCAGAGCTTAGTGAAATGCAGAAGCTTTAGCAAAACAGCTCAGGCTAATTCCAGAACTTCTGGAAATTAACCTGCTCAGCACACCATGAGGAATTGTCCTTCCATTCCTAGTTTACTGTTATGATTGATAGGGAGTTGACATGGATCAAATTCTTTTATCACGTTTATCTAAATGATTACATATTTTTCATCTCTTATCCTTTGCTGTGGAAAATTTACATCAATTTTCTTCTTCCTAATGTTAAACCATTCTTGCTTTTCTGGAAAAAAACCAATTTTATCTTTTTTTGGTGCATTGCTACGGTATATCTGATTTGGTATTTGGAATTGTTCCTACTTTTGTTCATGAATGAACTGACCTGTATAATTTCTTTCTCACACGTGCCTCCTCTGGTTTTGTTCCCAGGTTTACACTAGCCTTATTGAACAAATTGGAGAGTGTTTCCTGTTTTTATATTCTCTGAAGACTGTAACATTTTTTTCAATAAAAGATAGATAGCACAATTTCTTTATGAAACAATGTCAATCTTCTGATTCAACTTTTTTAATGACTATCCAATTATCTTTCTAGTCCTTGAACCAATCTTGGTAAGCTATGTTTTTTTAACTTGTTGGTTTTAATTTTTCATGTATGTTGTGATAATGTTATTTATTTATTTTTTTAACCTCTGTTGTCTATACCTGTGTCCTTCTTTTGGTCCTAGCATTATTAATGTGACTAATATACTGAATAGGTAATAATGTCAACATAATCAAAATATAACCAATTGTCCTCCCATCATTCATTAAATTTTATTTTTCAGAGTGGATTTTTTTTCCCCCAACCCAATATGAAATTCTAATAAGCCCAATTTGAGTGATAGATAGTTCTAACTAACTTCAAGTTGTAAACACAGTCTAATTAATAATTGGCACATCTGGTCCTAGCATTAATCAAAACTCTGAACTAGATTTACCATCGAAAAATTTTCTCCTTCCCCTCCTAGAGACTGTTTTAGGCTGGAATCCCGCAGTGGGGTAGGGGTGTTGATTTACCTTCTCTCTTTTTGGCCTTCCCAGCTAGCTAACCGGGGCTGGCCTCGTCAAGGGTTGGTGTTTGGTAGAGAGGGAGAATGGGGGAGGTGCGGGAGCTGTCTTACCTGAACTGGCCCAACAATAAACTGGCTTCCGCACCACCGGTGCTGAAAGGTGATTCAGCCTGCATCTCAGAAGGTGTCCTGGTGATTTCTGGATGCTTCAGATGTTTCCTTGCTTCTTCATTATCTCTCACATGCTCTCACTCTATTTCTGAATTCACTATAACAAAAAATTTGTCCATTTTATTAGTGGGTTCAAAAAACACACTTTGAGACTTGTTTGAATCTCTCTATTTTATCTTCTTTTACTCTCTCTCTCTCTCTCTCAATGAGTTCATGTATGTAAAGCATTTAGAACACGGCCTGACTATACATATGCCACATACGTGATAACTCTAATAAACCACTAGGGTCAATTTTGTCCAATGTTATCTTCTCAATGCATAGAACAGTTTCTGGCACAATAAAATAAAATGAATGTCCCTGTTAACCTTTTATGCCTTCCTTTCTTCTTTGTTGTTTCTCTTCTTAAGGATAAAATTTAGCTCTATTATTTATTCTAAAATAAAAAAGCATTTATGTCTATAAATTTCTCTGAATGAACAGATTTTGCTGCATGCTACAATTTTAATGGGCATATTTTCTTTCTCGTTTAGTTCTATGTATATTTTAGTTTCAATTATTATTTTTATACAAAGATGTAATTTATAAGTGTTTTTAAATTTCCTGATTTGGGTCATATTTTTATCTTTTGTTATAGATTTATTGTGTTGTGGTCAGAGAATATATTGATAATACTACATTTTTTCAATCTGTTGAGATTTACTTTATGATATCCTATGTATATGATATTCTTTTACCTTTTCCACGAGTGCTAGAGAAGATATACATTCCCTGCTTGTTGAGTTCTGTAAGTGTCCACTTTGTTTACAAACTTTTTGTCTCTGGACCGCTGTACATTCTCAAAAATATATTGAGGACTTCAGTGACCTTTCTTTTTTCTTTTTTTTCTTTTTTTTTGATGTGGGTTATACCTAACAATATTGAGCATGTTACAAATTGAAACTGAGACATTTAAAAATGTGTATTGTCATTTAAAATTAACAATAAAACCATTACATATCATTAAGAAATAACTGTAAAAACTTGAGTCTTTTTTCTAGATTTTTTTTTTAACCTCATGTATTTTATGCATAGCAATCTAAAAATGACTGGTATTTTCTGGATTTATTTTCCCTCAGCACCACTAAATGAGGCCTGCAGGCCAGAAGTAGCAGCATCGCCTGGGCACTTCTGAGAAATGCAAAATCAGACCTACTGGCTCAGATTCTGCAAGGAGTGGTCAGAAACTGTTCTACCAGGTTCTCCAGGTAACTGATGCTTAGTACAATTTGAGAAGCACTGCTTAACACTGTATAATGATCATCCTTCCTTAAAGAAAAAAACAAAAACAAAAAACAAAAACGTACATTGCTTTAGTCCTACTTTTAAAGTTTTGTTAGAATCTATACACAGAAAAATACACAAAGTGTAAGGGCAGAGCTCAGTGCATTTTCACAAATGTGTAACTAACACTTAGCTCAAAAAATAAACATTACCAGTATCCTTGACTTTATACTATTAATTAATTAGCCTGTTTTTGAGCATAGAACATACAGTGAGTGACTTTCTTTGGTTTCTCACTTCTTTTGCTCAACATTTTGTTCCTGATATGCATCCATGTAGTTCCCTATATGGAAGTTCATTCATTCTCGCTGCCATATAATATTCTGCTATATACTATGCAGTATACAGTATTCTGTAGGAATGCAGCACAACTTATCCATTTTACTATTACACATTTGAGTTGTTTAGCTTTTCACAATTACAAACACACATGCTCATACATATCTTTTGGTAAGTATGTGTATTATATATAAGGCATATATATATATATATATATATATATATTTAATATGTAGCTAATTGAAAGGTTTTTTTTTTTAAAAAAAATGCTTGTCACATTTAATACAGAACATTATAAATCTCAAGGAAATTCATCACTGCTGTAGACAAATGAGCAGGAAAAACACAAATGTTTCATCAGTTAAAAATATTCTATATTGTAATATGAACTTACTAAATACACATTTTAGCATACACAAATTTAGCCTGTTTTCTGTACAAAACCTTTGAAAAGCTTGTTTTGTTTGATCATTTTCCGACTGCCTAGGTCAGTAGCGTGCAATGGAAATATAATGCAAGCCATATAGTATTTAAGTTTTCTAGTAGTCCCATTGAAAAAAAAAGTTGAAATTAATGTTAATATATTTTATGAACTCATAGCTAAAATACTATAGTTTCTACATAATCAATATAAAATATTGAGTAATTTTACATTCTTTTTTATACTGTCTTCAAAATCCAATATATATTTTACATTTATAGTACATATCATTTCATACTCTAAAATTTTTTATTATTCGGTATTTAGATTTCATAAAATTTACAGTTGAAAAAGTAGATTCACATAACCAGGTTTTTCCAGCCATACTTAAAAGTTTTCCAATAACTGAATCAAGTATCAGTTTTAAACTTATTAAAATTAAGCACTAAATGTAGATATTGAGTTACTCCATCACACTTGCCACGTTTCAAGAGTGCAACAGCCATGAGTGGCTTAGTGGTTACACTATTCAAAAGCACAGATCCAGATCAAGAGTAGTTTCTGTTTTCCTCCACAGGCTACTTGAAGCTGCGATGCAAATGCTAAACATATATATATAATTTTAAATGTGGAAGACAGAGAATTTTCAAATTAGATGAGAATGAATATTTTTTTAGTCTACTTCTTTTTCGGGGGATATCTTTGTACTTTCCTTTCAATTTTGCTGTGAACCTAAAACAGCAAAGTAAAGCCTTTTTAAAAGAAAGTGCAACATAGAAGTTTTTGCTAACAAGATTCAATTTAACTTATGATGAAGATTATGTTACACAAGGTACGTGGGATGAAAACTGCATGGCTGCTTCAGCAGGGAACTGTCACTCGTGTGCATAGTTTGGGGAAGGTGGGACTAATGGGAGAGAAGTTGGAGAAAACAGAGTATGAAAGTACTTGCACATAGTACAAATCTATGATTTTATTCTGTATTCCAGGGAGCACTGTTAATGTTTGAAGCCATCATCTATTTGGATACAAAAATACAAATACCTATCTAGCAATCAATGCACAGGATGACTGGGAGGAAGGTGAAAGTAGAGGCTAGGGGCCCAAATTAGGAGGTTAGTTCAATTATCGAAGCAAGAAAAAACTAGAACCTGACCTTGGGATAATGGAGATGGAGAAACGAGGGAAGATGCAAGAGATATTTAAGTGACAAAAGTAGCAAGATGTGGTGACCAGTTGGATACGGGAAATATTAAGTTGGGAAGTACCCAGCATAACTCCCAGGAAAGTGACTGGTCAAACCTTTGCACCATTAGCCAAAATAGGATGACTGACAAAGACAGGTTAGAGGGATGGAGATCATTCTAGGGCAGAAAGAAATCCTGAGAGGCAGTGTAGTCTGAGACTTTGTTTCAAATAGCAACTCCATCATGTTTAGTTATTAAGCAAATTATCTTCTCTGAGCTCCTGGATCCTCATTTATAATATTTCCTACTTTGAGAACTTTTAAGAGGACCAACTATTAATATTTATGAATGTCAAACTCAGAATAAACTAGATACTCGATTTGAAATATATATTTGAATCTGAAGGTCTGCATTGGATACTATGCCGTATATGCATGAAAGGGATGAACCCTAGGGCTTACCCTCAATCAGGTAATTTAATCTTACAGTCTTTGGAAATAGCAGTGTTTATGAGATTTTTGCCTGTTGGAATTTTGAACCTAAGGTGACTGAGGCTGACATCACAATCTATTTCTGTTCTCATAACACACATTCAATGACTGACTTAACTGGCATTTTATGTTCTATAAAAATGTGATATAAATTAAATGTAGTGACTGCTGCAGGAACCATCAAATTAAACTACATTACTTTTATAAATCATCTTTGTTATGTAGAAAAAGATAGCAATATAAATATCTTATAGTATTTTATCTCAAAAAGAAAAGAGGAACAAATCATCAAAAAGTATATCCTATGATCAAATTCATTTTCTTCAGGTTTTAAAGATAATTTTTAAAAAGGGACTCCTTTAGTTGCCAATAACGTATTAACAGAGCTTTCTACTATGAGATAGGTCTCCCATTTTGCAAACTAATTCAAAGAAGATTCCACAGTCATTTTTGAAATACATGGAGGGTCACACAGCACAGCCGTTGTATTCTTTCTAACCACGGCTAACTTCCACCTGTACAGGAATTTCATTGCACACTGGACGTGAGCAAGGGAAATATCCGGCAGAATTCAACCCCCAACTGTGCTGTCGGAGTGGACTTCATTTTTCAAGTTTAGCGGGTATTTAACTTCCTGGAAACGCCCCCAAGCCACACACGCCGTTCCGCTCTCACGTGACAGCGACCTCACGCTAGATTTCCCACGCTCCCGGAGGCCGCCGAGAAAGCAAATGCTTTGTTTTAGAAGGCGACTGAGCATGCGCTGCAGTTCTGCGCACGCGCTGTAGTTCCGCGCATGCTCAGAGGCTGAGGCCGGCGGGCGCTGGGAGCGTAGAGGAGCCCGGCCTGCCCCGCCCCCGCCCTCAGCGCCAGGCTTCCTAGGCGCCCCGGCTTCCCTTTCCGTGAGTGGAGCGGCGGCCGTTGGTGTGTTTCTGCCCCGCAGAGTCCGCTTGCAGCTCGCCTGCGGCGACCATGGCACCTCGGAAACGCGGGGCCGCCCTGCGGCTCTGCGCCACAGGTAAAGCCCGCGCGGGGCCGGTGTGGGTGGGCGCGGGAGCCTTCCCCCGGGTGGGGTCGGGCCTGGTTTCGGGTCTCCGGCCGAAAGTGGAGGGAGGCTGCGGGGTCGCGGAGATACATCCTCGCGGTCAGGGCCCCTCTTGACTGAGCCGATGGCTTGGGGTCCTTCCCCCGACGCGTCTTTGCCAGAGACCGTTGCCAGGGGCGGAAAAGATGCGGCTGCCTTCTGTGTGAGTCTAATTCTCAGGGTTGCAGGAAGTTTCAGTAGCACTGACTTCACTGATGGGCGTGCAAGATGCCATCTTTCAGTTCAACTTGTAGCCAAACCATGCTTTGGCTTTGGGTTCCCAGCCTTGTCACGTCTGAAGGACTGTTACCCACCCAGGGGCTCAGGGAGGGATGGCCAAGGACAGAAGGTGGTTAGGGCGTCGGGACTATGCAGCGTGAAAAGTGGCCTGTGGGTGTGTGGGCCTTTCTCGGCCTCCCCACGCCGGACCAGGGGCTCTGGTCCTCACTGTGGTGTGTTTACTTCCTCGGTGACCGTTTAGTTCCCACTGGGTGCCAGACACTGTTCCGCAATGAGCATTACAGGTGTGGCTTCTGTACATTTTGGGGCAAAAAACTAATAGTATTTTCAGTGGCATTTGGAGTTTATACCGAAGAGGTAATTGCTGCTAGAGGAAAGGGAGAAATACAGAAGAATGAGTTCTATCTATGCTCCAAAAATAAAAATGGAATGGTAAAAAGGAAAAATACCATGAGAATAAAAGTGTATTTTAAAACAACCTCTGTGCTTAGATTGACTAGCTTCACTTGCTTGTCACACACAGTATGGCTGCATGAAGAGTACGTATTTGTTAAACACATGATCTGTCTGTTTTTGTATCACTTTGCCCTGGGATGGCTCAATGCTGAATTTTTTCGTAGGTTGTAAAAACAAAACAAAAAAACACAAAAATAAAAGCATTTTATAGGTGACTAAGCATATAGTATAAGTCAAATGGTAACTCAGCATTTATCATACGCATTTTGTCTTTTTCAGTTTTTTTACTTGATGTGGCTTTCTGTAAAGGATTTGTGGAAGATTTAGATGAATCGTGAGTATATACATTTGTAAATAGTATCCTGTTCCAACTCTGAGTATTTGCGTGATTCTAAGCTTTTAACACAGATCGTAATGACCAGTGCTTATACAGCACCAATTTTGTCCTAGGAGTCGTCCTAAGTGCTGTATATGTACAGAATGGGGTTGTGCTCAAAATAATTTTACTAAGTTATGAGATCAAAAAAACTGCTAAACTTTTCTATATTCTATTGTTTTACCTTGTGTTTGTTGCTTTTTTTTTTTTCCCCTGCATTAATCACCACTAAGTGGATGCTGGACTTTGGGAACTATGCTAGAAACTTCTTTCATAGCATCACAGCGTTAATCACAAGGTGTTCTTATAGCATGCGAGGACTCCTGTTCCAGCCCCAGACCCTGTATGTGATCTTTTAGGCAGTTACAAGGCTTTTCCTGGCAGCCCTCACGGGGCAAGCTAGCCTCCCACACCAGGCTCGGTACACAGGGAGTTGTAGTCATAGACTCCGGCCTCCTGGGCCGGCCATGCTCATACACGTGTCTGTATCCCTAGCCCAGTTGCCTTGTGGGGTTTTGGGGGACTCACCCAAGGCATTTCCCAGGCACCTCTGCTGAGACCTCCTTGCTGAGGGTCTTGGCTGAAACACTTTACTCCACTTGGACTCCATGCCTTTCCACTCCTGTCCTTTTGTCCTGGGCAGATACAGTGTCTCTGCCCACGGGTCCACAGAGAGGCCGAGGCAGAAGCCTTTGGCCTAGAGCTCCTCAGCAGTGAGATGAGCTCCTCTGTGCTGACCCGCCTCTTGCTTGCTGCTGTTCCACTTGGAAAAATGGACGCTGAGGAGCTGGCACCTGTTTTGCGTCTTGGCGTGGCTTGGCGCAGTAAGTGAATAAAGCCTGGGTCATCACTTTTAGTTTGGCTTGTGGTCCTAGGTAGTTGACCACGTCTCCACCACAGGACTGGGGTAGCAGCCGGGTGGTTGGTGGAAAACAGCATGGCTGTGGAGAGCAGAAAGCCTCGGGGCCCATGGGCCTTTCACCAGCCATGCTGTGGGGGTTACGGAGTACTGGCAGGTTGTTTCCAGCAATGTTCCGGTTCCCAGAGGAGCCGTTGTTACCAGGGCAGTAATCTCCTTAAACTGCATCACTGTAGACCGCCTCCATGAGAATGCCCTATGAGCAGTGAGTTTGGGGAGGAGGGAGGAGAGATGAGCAGGTGCGGACACCAAAGACCCTCCCCCTTGTCAGCTTGGGGCTCTGGAGACGGACAGATTTGGCTCCCCACCATGTGTCTCCCATCACCGAAAAGCAGGCCTGGCCCGCGTTCCCAGAGGCTGTAGAGAGAGGCCCTGCAAACCATCCTAGTGATCCCTTGGGTCTGCAGTGAGGGATTAAGAACAGTGGATAATGAGATTGGTAACCAGACTCCAATTTCTAGGTGTGTCCTTGCTCTGCTTTTACCAGACCCAGTTAAGTTCTCTGGAAATCGGTTCAGTTGGTCTGTGACACAGCCCAAGTCTTAACAGACAAATTTCCAGTCCTGGAAAAAGCAGCCACCACAAGGTAGCAAAGATGGAGCAGCACAAAGAGTGACAGAAGAGTTGGAACCGGCACCCTCTTCTGGGTGACCCAGGTGAAAGCCTTTCAGAAAAGATCTCCAGGTCTGGTTCCTCAGTAACAGAGTCTCAAAGGAGGAGATTGGGAGCCTCCTCACTGCGGATCTCACGGCCAGATTCCAGGCCATGAGGGGAGTGATGGCTGGTCCCACAAGGGTCAGCATGATGACAGCACCTGTGACTATTACAGGTAGTGTCCCACCATCCTGCCCAGTGAGTCTGGAGATGAGTCAAAGAGCCCTGCAATAATTGCCCAGACCTTGGCAGTTGTTAGGGTGAGGCCCCTCTGTCCCGGTGGGGCTAGAGAGCCTCCGCCAAGGTCAGAGTTCACTGGGGCGGTGGAGAGAATTGCACTTCTTGAGCCTTGTGGCCATCAGTGCACAGATGAGTGTGATTCCTACAACCGGTGCTACCGGGAAGAGGCGGATACACAAAATGCTCTTCGGGTCGTGAGTCTGTGGTGACCATTCCCAGCACCCTTGCCCCTGCCTGGTCCTGGGTGAGTACTTTCAGGCCCCCCCTGCTGAATGTATTATTGGGGTACATGCATTATCTGTGTGCACTCCCACTTATCTCTGTCCCCAAGCCCCAGTGGGAAGTGCTGCACTGAGGGCCATCTTAGTGGAGCGTATGGAAGACTGAACGTACCCAACTGCCAGCCCTTCTGACATTGTCTCCCAAAAATAATACTGGCTGCCTGGCGAGTAAAGAAATAACTCCTGATCGCTGAGCTGGAGGAAGCCAGAGAGCTCTGGAGACTCTCCATTCATCAGCCCCGGGCTCGTGCATAAACCTTAGGTGCTGGGAGACCCGCTGTTGATGATAAGTGCCTCAGTACCGTGGTGCTGCCCTTGACTCTGGTTGCACCTGACGTCAGGAAGAGGCTTGTAGAGGGAGCTTGGTCTTTAGGTGTTGACATCACAAGTGCCGTTTTCCAGCATCGCTCTCCACTAGGCTGATCAGAATTAATTGCCTTCATGTGTAATGGATTCCAGCACGCTTTTAATGTCCGTCTGCAAGGCTGCCCTAAAATTCCCCACCTGTCTGCTGTCGATGGGTAGCTCGTGATCTGGAAAAAGTCCTGCTCCTGGAAGGAGCACTGGCCTTCCACTGTGTTAATGACAACCTCCTAGAGGGCCGAGATGAGGGCAATGCAAAACAAAGACTGCACGCCATGGCAACACACAAGTGGCAACATGGCTGGGTCATTACCACAAACGAGGTACAAGGACCTGGTACACTACTGAAATTCCTGGGCATGATCTGAGAAGCAGTACAGCATCTCATCCCGAAGAGATCATTACCGAACTTTTGGCCCTTTCTGATCCCAAAACAGAAAAGAGGGCCAGGGATTAATGGGCCTGTTCAGCTGTCACTGATGCTGTCACATTGGAGATCTTGATGGTACCCATCTACCAGGTTATCAGAAAGGCCACTGCCTTTGAGTGGGACCTCAATGAACAGGATACTCCAGAAGCCCACCAGCAGGCCTCCCTTTTCTGGATCCCATGGACCCACATTTGCCATTTGAGTTACACGTTGCAGCAACCTCTCAGTTCACTGATGGGAGCCTGTGGCAAAAGGACAGTACTACAGGCCAGCATGAGCTCCCCAAATGGGCTGAAACATAAACACCCTTTGAGAGGTACTTACTGGTCTCTCATTGGACCTTGCTGGACAAGTGCAGTAGTAAATTCATGAGCAGAAATTCCAGTCGTGTTGCTGAATAGGGTCAGCTCTGGAATCTTTAGTGAAGTGGAAATGGCACATATGGTACCTAGCTGGAGTCTTACAACCCCATGAGAAGATCTCATGGGTGCCCTTCCATCTCCAAGGAATAACACCCCAGGAGCCTCCTCTGGCCCTATGGGGACCCAGAAATAGAGACTATCTGGATCACCCCTGGTGGGTCCTCCTGGTGAACTTGTACTGGAATGGAGTTAGGTGTGGTCCCCATGCAACCTGACAGAGACCTGTCCTCCAAAAGGGTAGAGGACCTTCGCACAGCAGGCAGCTTCATGCGTGGTGGGAGGCTGTGCGATTGTCTGCCCGGCCGTGCTCCCACCTCACTCCAGCCCCAGCACATAAGCACTGCTAGATTTTCACTGACTCATGGCGCTGTGGCTAATGGCTTGGCCATTTGGTTGTGTGACATATAAATAGGACCCCCAATGCAGATGAGACATTTGGATAGAGATTGTTTCTGCTCCTAATAGTTTTGTTACCTACGTGATGCTCACCAGAAAGGCCCCTATTCTGACAGAGAAACAACCAAAGAGCGCACCGTGCTTGGCAGCTGAACGTGGAAGCTGAATTGTTCTTCAGAGCAGGCAGATGTGCAGTTAACTGCCTCCCAGATCCATGAGAAGATGGCCCACGGACATTCAGACACCATCCCAGATGGGGCTGGAATACATGGGCTGACACTGTTGTGAGAAGACACCAAACTAGCATGCAAAGCTGTTCCGCTCGTCAGACCCTGGATAAGGCTGAACATCCTCCCCAGGGACAGATTGTTCAAGTGAATGGGCCAGGGCTTTCACAGCAGTCCAACAC
Source organism: Rhinolophus sinicus (assembly GCF_057876585.1). Classification (NCBI taxonomy): domain Eukaryota; kingdom Metazoa; phylum Chordata; class Mammalia; order Chiroptera; family Rhinolophidae; genus Rhinolophus; species Rhinolophus sinicus. The sequence goes on along the minus strand of NC_142504.1, from coordinate 111,897,285 downwards.
CGTGAGCCCCTCTTCCCGTCCACAGTGTTCTGGATCCTGATTGCGGTCGACACTTTATCCGGGTTTGGCCTGGCCACCCGCATGCAGTCCGCTGACTCAGGCCACACTGCCCAGGCCCTACAGGAACACTTCGTTTCCTGTCAGGTCCCCTGAGAACACTGCATCTGCTAAAACCTTGGATTTGCAGCTCAAGCAACACATCAGTGGGCCTACTCATGGGGCACACAGTGGATTCTCCATGCCCCATATCATCCCTAACCTGCCGGGGTGGTCGAGCATTTCAATGAACAAGTAAAGGGCAGGTTTAGTCAGCAGATGGGAGGGGACACGATTACCCCAGCCTGGATTGCACACCTCAGGACAGCAGTCTGGGGTCTCAAAGCAGCAGTTCCCCAGTGGGGTACTTTTCATTAGTGCTGCATGTTTGACCAAGGTGTCTGCCTGCTTCTTCGAATTCTGTGCCCTTTTACTATTATTGACACTTGGCGTCTCCGTGGGGAACCCAGTAAGGGACTTCCTTACCCGTCACCTCCTTCCCAGAGACTCCAATTAATAGGAGAAGAGGATGGCTGCCGAACATCAGGGAGTGGGAAACAGCAACGTCCTCTGTTTATCTCTGGGTGCAGAGCTTGGGTTTCCGCATACAAGGTCCTCAAGAATAAAGACCATCAGTTAGAGAACCCCGGGACACCAGTTTGCTTAAGGTAACCATGCGGCTGTCTTGGGTCGCTCCACAGGGTGGATATCAGCATATAAAACAGAACTTTTTCCTAAACCACAAAAGGATTCGGATTCATCGACCTGGGGGATTAAGTGCTGTTCTGGCCCGTGGTACAGAACAGGCTTTCGCGGATGGATGATGAGAGCTCCTTTGGACCTAAGAGCTCAGATATGGGGGATGTGCTCTCTCAAACTGTAGGTTTAAGAACCTCATTAAAATACCACCTTAGAGAACGTTTGTCATACAAGACACTAGGAGATGGAACAAATACACTTCTTTCCTCAATTAGCATATTTATGTTTGGATAATATGTGAATAAAGACAACCTGTGGAAGCTGATAAGAATCGAATAGAACAAAGATGAGTGGAGAGATTGTTTCTAGCTGTGAGGAATTTAGGAAGGCGTTCTGGAGTAAGGGATGCTTTTCGCTGTATAGGATTTAACATGACGAAAATAGAAAGTCAGATAAACATTGTGAACTTAGCTGTCATGGATACCAGAGTGTGATTAGAAGTCACAGGTGCTTACATTTGAGTGAAAAGATAAGTTGGAACCAGATAAGTATAGTGATTGGTGCTTTTTTTGTTTGTGGTGGGAGAAGGCCTACCAGGTGTCAAATAAGAGTCACATGATTAGAACCGTGCTGTAGGAAACTGCTGGTTATGGTGTCGGGGTCCCCAAAAGTACCCCCAGGTTCCGAGATTGACTCGGAGCACTCACAGGACTCAGCCTAAGGTCGGGGTCACAGCGATGATTTATTACAGCGAAAGAACACAGCACAGTCAACAAAGGGAAGGAAGCCGTAGGGTGAATTACAGGCTGTGCTTCATTCCTCCCTCAGGAGTCGGGACCACGTGCGAACCAAAGAAGCTCATCAGAGACTCAGTGCCCAGGGGTTTTTATTGGGGATTGGTCACATAAGCACCCCTCTGCCTACCAGTACCAAAAGTTCAGGCCCCCAGAAGGAAAGCAGCTGTTCTCACAAAACCACATGGTTTGCACAGTGTAAGACCAACGAGCCACCACTATCAGGAACTGAAATTCAAGTTCCCAGATGCCAACAAGGGCAACCAAACACATGCAGAGCTTTGTGAGGAAAGCAGCCCCAGGTGTCCTGTGTGAGCTGTGATACACACACGTGTAAATGGAGGAGAGGACCCAGGCGCTGAGGCACCATCCGTCTGGGTCCTCCAGTGCAGTCCGCTTTGTTGCTTTATCAGTTCTCTTCTGCTATTAATGAGATGTTCAATAGATGAGATACATAGAGGTCATTGGGTAACATTTTTACATAAAAATTGGTTGAATGAGTTTGTTCCATGCTCCTATGTTTACCACGTGATTATCTGCACCAGTGCTATACTGGTGTACTATACAGTTGTAAAGTGGAGATGTACAAAGATTCGTTTCCTTGTTTTTGTTTTTTAGGTTTAAAGACAATCGAAAAGATGACATTTGGCTTGTAGATGTGAGTATGTAAATTTTTTGTACTAGTTAAGCACCCCTACCATTTTAAGTGTTATTTTCTGTTCTCCACCCATGTACACACAGTTAGTACTTACGTATATTACTCAGTGTGTTTTCTTGGGTAGTACTGTTTGGGTTTTTATATTAAAAATGAACCTCAGAGCCTTATGGTTCCTGGAAAGAAATCTGTTTTTGATGAAATTCTAATGAGGTTGACTAGTAGATTATATCTCAGGGAAATTATGATATGATTTTATTACAGAATTCACCCTCTTTTTTTCATATTGTCCAGGAGATTGTGTATAGTGATATTACTTGGCAGTCAAAATCATATTTCATCTTAATGGTGAACAAAGTCAAATTTTTAGCTTCCTTTCCTCACTTTCAAGTTTGGGATGTATTTAAACCTTAAAATATTTTGGATTCATTTTAACATGCCTCAGTAAAAAAAAAAAAAAAAAAAAAAAAAAAGTGGCAGCAAAAGGGATGAAATACAATGCCACATTGACGATTATTGAAGCCAGGCAATGGGGCAAGAGGGCCCATTGTTTAATTCTTTCTTTGTGTATATGTTTGAATATTTCCATAGTGTAATGTTAAAAAAAATATAGGTAAATCTTATTTCACGAAAATACAACAAGCAGCTTGTTACACCATTTAACTGGAGGTACCTAATTGCCACCCCAGCCATCTGGTGATTCCGAAGAAGGAAGAATTGTGGTTTTAGTTTAATCAGCCTGACTCGTCCCTCTGCCAGAACAGTCATCTTAATGATCTTCCATGTCTTAACCAGTGGAGACACTTAAAGCAGCGAAGTTACCTGCTGAAATTGTTGAAATTTTTGTAGTAGAAATAGGTTGATGTTTATCGTTAACACTTAAGGGGTGTGTATGTGTGTTTAGTGTTCTCATTTTATATATAATATGAACACACTCACTAGGAAGCAAAGATGTTTTTATTGTAAGTCATGTATCTGTTTTTAATAGATAGCAGTAGTCATTTAAAATGAACTGAGAGTAGTGTCAATACTAAGAGTTAACCTGTCTAGGCTGACACGTGTGTGTTTTATTATGTAACCACTTTGAAAATTATATTTGGATTTTTTTTGTCTAAAACAGGTTATTATCAAATCATTTAGTCAGAGATTCTTTAAAAATTAAGATTAATATCCACAGTAGCACAATGGTTTAGTGGTTGTCTTTTTTTTTTTTTTTAAACAAGTTTTATGCACCGTGGTGTGGTCATTGTAAAAAACTGGAACCGATTTGGAATGAAGTTGGTCTTGAGATGAAAAGCATCGGTTCTCCAGTTAAAGTTGGAAAGATGGACGCTACTTCCTATTCTAGTAAGCATTTACTCAGTTGATTATTTCACTGTTCTCATAATGAAAATGTTTTAATTATGCGAAACAGCATTCAAGGTAGGAGGAAGAAATATGTTCTTTGCTCACGTAACATTAAAGTTATCTTAATTTAAGACTGCATGTTTTATGAGTTAAATGAATTTAACCACTGAATGTGTAATGTCCAGTATATGCTAATCTGATGTCGAACAGAGATGGACAAGCCATTGTTCCTGCTTGGAGCCCACTTTTGATAATCAGTGACCTGAGACAACTACACAAACTTCAGTATTAAGCCATTGATGTTGTGTGTGAATTAAGAATGAGCGTCCGTCGTCTGTCTGAGTAGTCGGAAGTGGCGTGGTAGAGGAGGAAGTGGGAATTTGAAGGATGCGTTGAGTTTAGGATAAATAGAAGTGAAGGTCAGGAAAGTATATGCACTAGAGAGGATATGAAAGCAAAATCAGAGTTGGTAATTAGCTTAATAAATATGTACCAGAGAACAGAATGTCTTAAAGCAGAGGTTGGCAAACTGCAGCCATGGAGGAAATTGGCCCGCTTCCCGTTTCTGTAAACAGCTGTTTTGGAAGACAGCGATGCTCATCTGTCCGCTATTGTCTGTGGCTGTTTTTATGTCCCCGTGACAGAGTCGAGTAGTGTAACATATGCTGTATGCCCCACAAAGCCTCAAGTATTTATTTTATGACCCTTTACAGAAAAAGATTATGAACACCTGTGTTAAAGGATTTGGGAAAAGACAAAATTAAGTTTAGAGAAGTATGAGGTACCACAGAAATTTGGAAAGAGCATGGCTTCAGAAAGCAAGCCTGGATTCAGATCCTGGCTCTGTCCGCTACTTTTGCTGTATAGCACCTGGAAAGCGTCTTAACATCTCTAAGCTTTAGTCTGCATGCTGATAAATATTTATTGTAATGCCTCTTTTATTGGTTGTTCTGAGATTTTAATGACAGTGTATGTAAAGTCCCTTGTAGTGTTCAATAAACGTAGATTCCGTTTAACGAAGTAAGTGGAAGTATGCCATGTGTGTTTCATTTTAGGAAATCAGTGTTGTGCTCTGGGTACAACTTTGGAACGAGACAGACCTATGTTTTAATCCCAACTCTGCCGTGTCCTATTTTTGTGGCTTTGAAGAAGTGCTTAACCAATCGTAATTTCAGTTTCCTTGTCTGAAAATAGAAGGGTGATAATCCTCTAAGTTGTGGGGATTGCGTTATTTCCAAAATCCCTGGCACAACACAATGGTTTATACATACCAGGAGGAAAGAGATAGTGCCATATTTTAACGGCTTCTGAGGTCGGACAAAGTGTTTTAGTTGTTTATTTGTTTTACTTTTATTAGCATTTATTTGATGCTGAGTTTACTCCTGGGCCACAAGTTTCTGTTTCTTCAGTTCCTTCTGGGAGAAGAGATGTTTTTCTGTGCAGCCTCCTCTTCTGGTTTAGGCCCATCCTGCTGTTTGTCAGTGAGGACCCTCTCAGTGTGGCAGGGGGAGCTCAGGCGTGGGTTAACCTGCCCTCAGCTCTGTAAGTGCTGCAAAGCATGCTGGAGCTGTGTTCACCTGGCTGTGCTCAGTGACCAGAGAGTCTACACCTAGACCTATAGGTTCAGCATCACTCTGCATTTTTAAGCGTGTGCATTAAAAATTCCGCACTCTTTTTGGGCCACCGACCCTGCATCCAACCCCACTGTTCGGCTGGGCACACCTCCCAACTCCACCACGGTAACGAAGGAATGACACACCTGTAACGTGACATCCTTTAGACACTTGGTGGCTTTTCGGATATGCATACCCTTGATGGCCAGGGCAGTTTCACGAGTGTTCTTAAACATGTAGATTTGAACCTCTCGATTTACATGATTTCGTGGGGTTCTCTGGGTTAAGCATATAGCGAACCATTTGCAGAGGTCACCTCAGGCTGCTTACGGGAAGAGCTGTTTTAGTTTTTATCAGTTATCGATTGAGAAGTAATATACTTGACAAGGCACATGATTTGCAGAAATGTTTTTGGCAGCAATATGTAGGATGGAAAGAAGAACAGTTAGAGACGAGAAGATTTTTAAGTTGACCTTTATGTACATCTGGGTGGGGGATGCTGGAAGCCCAGACGAGGGTGGTTGGCGGTGGAGCCACGAGGAAACAGTAAAGCAAACAGACTTTTCAAGGGTGAAATCATGGATATGATAGATTAGCTCTGTGATATAAAAACGAACAATTGAAAATAATAGTACAAGATTCTTAGTGTAGTTACTGAACTACACTACCACTGGTTTATATGGAAAAGAATAATTAATTTTGTGTGCATTTTCATGTTAGCAGCTGTTTTGAATTGGTGGTATTTTGCTTTATTGATGTTTGGGAATAGGAAACTAGAGTGTAAGTAAGATGTTAGAGCTGGAATTACTGAGTCGCAGAAGTGAATTGTTGAAACTTGGAGAGGAGAAGCGATCAATGGCAGGAAGTTATTGAAGAGAAAGAGAATAATATGCTTGAATTGATGATTCTTGAAATAGGATTTTAACGATGTTTAAGAAATTCTTTTCAACTGTTGCTCATGAAAGTAAATTATTGTGTCTAGGCATATATGCTGACAAGTGTATACTATATATTCATTTATATCGTCATTCGTTCATAGTCACTCAGTATTTACTTGCTAACTATAGTGTGTCAAGCCCTGTACTAGTCTCTACAGATTACAGAAGAACCAAAACAAATCCTTTTTGTCCTGGAAATGCTTCCAGTCTGTTTGAGGGAGAACGATGAACAAACCGACAAGTACGTTACAGTCTTAGCCGTGGAGCAGTTTTGCGATCACTTGAATCATTCACTGGAGTAATACTGCACAAGGGAATGTGGGAGTATAAAAAGCAGTAAGAAAAAGAGTAGCTGGAAATCAGTAAAAATCTTACTGTGACGCTACAGTGATAATTAACAGTTTACATTAAGTCAAAATTTTTATAGTACCTAATTCGTTTGCTTATCCTTCACTGTTTATTAAGTGCTACTATGATTAGGGAGAAAAAGAGCAAGAGTTTTCCTGACTAGCTTGAAGAAGAAAGTATTTTAAATGCTGTGACTGAAAAGTGATATTGTTACTAGGTCTTAAGACTTCATATAGCTTTTTACATACTTTATGATGGAACCTTTTTTTCATTTCATTTTCATAAACCATTAAGAGGTTTAAATTTTGCCTGTGATGTCATGATAGTGATTTTGTGTCTTGTTTACTTAGCATTGTGTTGAATTAATAGGAAAAGAAAACCTCTATAGAGGTTGCAGTGTATGAAATGCATAAATGTAACACATGTCAAGCAAACCATCTGGCATTAGGTAACGGGAAAGTGGAACTGCTGTCTGCGAGACCACCTTCTGCCAAGCAGGTGCGACACACTTCCCACCCTTGACTCCGTGGATGTAGAACAGGAATGCTCCTCTCCCCCTCTGCCAGCCTGCTTGTAAATCCTGTGACTACTTGAGTCGTACATAGTTGATTGAAAACCCACTTATTTATTCACCAGGTATTCAGTGAGTGCTTCCCTTGTGCTGTGATATGCCAGGCACCTCGCGGCATTGGTGAGGCATTGGTTTCTCCTCTCGTGGAATGGGTGTTCCAGTGGGGACAGTACCCAGTGACCATAAGTACATTGTCTGGTGGTATTGGGTGTTTGATGTCAGTGATAGATGCATTTCCCACTTTGTTATATAATCAAGGAGGTCTTTTATGTGCTGCGGAGAAAGCGGTATTTGTCGTCTTAGCCTTTACTGCAAGTTGATAAGTATACAGAAACTACTGTCTAAGACGACCGATAGATTTTTGACATGTAATTCTTAAAGGTTCCTTAGATACTTTAAGACAGCTTCAGTACAGGTATTTGAGTAGAACTTGGAATCAAACAGGTAAAGAGACTGAATTTCTTTTTCAAGCTCACTGCCAACATTGTTCTATGTCTGACTTTAGAATACTGAAGGCTTGGCTGTTCCATAGATATTGCTTCCGTCCCCATAGGTCACTTTTCAGGCAGTCACAGAATCAGTATTTCTCAGACTTTAGTCTGCATACCTGCTGCTTTAGAATTACTTGGGTGCTCATATAAATTCAGATTCCAAAGGCCCACACCAGACCTACCAAATGAAAATTTCTGAGATTGGGTCATATGGGGAGAATCTATATTTTCACATGGACTTCACTTGATTCTGCTGTGTGCTTAAGTTAGAGAATCACAAAGTAATGTATTATTTTGATGAATAATTATTTATAGGACTTTGGTTTGGGATGGGATAGGATTATTCAGTGATCAAGTGTAGAACATCTCTTAGAGAGTATTTGAGGGTACCTTATTTCACAATCCTATAATTGCAGTGATAGGAAGCAAATGCCATCACACTCAGTCCAACAAATCTCTGTGCACAGAATTCTTAACTAGAAAAACAGGAACTATTGTGATTATCCTGCCCTGTGGGTTTGGAATTGTACCAGAAATTTCTTGATGCATGAGTTTAATAATACTATAACCAAATAACATTAAAGAAGTGTATAATGTCCAGTTTAAATTCAGCTATATATTTTAGCTTTTTGTACATACCCCTTCAAAAATGAGTGCTAAAATGGTTTCATTCAGAAGTTAAAATATGATGTTAGCTGTAATGATGTATTGATTTGTATTATGAAACCACTGCAATTCTGTTTATTCCTCAACCTAAGCGTGACATGGTTTTATGTAAAGATCGTATTTTATCTCTCTCTCCTTGATGTATTAACTTGCAACGGCATTTGCGCAATAACATTGTTATTCTGATTCCTTGTTCACAGATTATATTTGCACGTTAGTTTTGGTCAGTGACTATACTTGAGGGTTGCTCAGACTTGGCACTGCTGACATTTGGGGCCAGATAATTCTTCCTTTGCGGGGAGAAGGGATTCCTATGCACTGTGGGACGTTTAACAGCACCCCTGGCATCTGCCCACTAGATGCCAGTAGCAGGCTTCTCCTGGGGGACACAACCAAAACTGACCCCAGACATTGCCCAGTGGCTCCTGGAGGGCAAACTCTTCCTCAGTTGAGAACCACTGCTATAGCTTTTCTCTTTTCATGTCAGACACATAGTGACACTAAATGCTAAGAAAAATCGTATTCTTGTGCTGAAAAGCACTTCGGATTGAGTTCGCCGCCTTACTCCTTCCACCCTCCCAGTGTATAGAGGAAATGGCAGAAGGTAATTAGTGGTGAAATGACTTGGAGTAATTTCAGAAACCGCAGTTAGAGGCAGAAGCAGAACTAGGCCCAGAGTCCAAGGTCACCGTGGTTCACCTGCAAGCCTGTCTCTACCGTCATGTTGTCATTTCAGGGAGAAAACAAATGAGATGGGGGCTTCGTGTTTAACCTCAGCTTACGAACATTTAAAATTACAAAACTTCAGAGGTTATTTATTTTACAAAATGAATTTCCATTTGTAAAGAAATGATTCCCAGCTTTCTATACAAACCATTCTCTAATATGAAAAAAGAAAGAAAAACGTTAAACTCAGGCTTGAGTTTCAGTCTCAGCCTTGCTACCTAATGAATGCTTGCCCCCAAGTTACCACATCTTCCTAAGTATTCCATCATTATCTGAAACATGACGTTAGCACCTTTTCCCTCTCACAAAATTGTTTTCAGGTGTAGTTGAAGGTGTATCAAAGACAGTATAAGCTATCCTACATGTGCTGATTCTTATTAACATCACCTGCACGTTGAGGCATCGGCAGGTAATTACTCAGCACTGAGATCAGGATCAAGAATAGGCAGGAAATGGACCTTGCACTTGAGCAGATTCTCTGCTAGATTCTTTTTCACAGGTTTTCTTATTTTACAACCCCAGCCATCGCCCTACAGGATGAGAGGCGTCCTCCGAAGGGGAAGCACGATCAGAAGTGAAGAACCTTAAGCAGACTGACTGCACAGGTGATAAGTGGAGAAGTTAGGGTCCTAACGCGGATCCACAACTCACGCTTTGCTTCTCTGCTTTTTTTAATTATACAGCCATTTTCCTCTAGGGAACCCTAAGTTTGAAGTTTTAGGAGTCACTGTCGATTGAAATTCTGTCAGAAATGAAGGGTAATGCTGAAGGAGCCAAGGGACTCCAGAGTTGGTGGTGGTGTCCATCTCATCGTATAGGTACTTGCGAAACTGAGGAAATTAAGTGACAGGGTCAAAGTGTGCTTTTAAGTGATGTGGTTAAGTTTCTCTCTGAAACCTCTTGTGAGAAATACAACATCAAGCTGTAAAACACCACCACTGTATTGTCTCATCGATTGCCTATTTCATTTGTTTAATTTTATTTGTGTATCAGAAAATTTTATGCTGAATTGTATAAGGAATTACTAGTGGATATACCTTCCTCTCCAGTCAATTGTTAGTGTTTATGTTTTAGCAGTTTCCAGAGAGTTTTAGTTGAAAGTAATGAGGACTTGTATTTATTTACCTGCCTCCTTAATTTGGGATGGAAAGCATTAATAACATACTTTATTCACATAGTCTCCCCCGAATAATTTCTTTGAAGGCAATCTCAATAACAGCAGCCTTCAGTTAGAATATACCTGACAATTCAGTTCTAAATTAGAAATGGGCACAAATTAGGCAATTGGTCTCTGAAGAGTCAGGACTTACGTCTTTAGAACCTGAGTTCTCATTTTTGTTAACCTCTCATCAAATCCAGCATTGATCACTTTCCAGTCCCCTCTCTCCATATGTTTAAGGAGAAGCTCTGGAGTTGACAAAGGAAGGCAGAGAGATTTGGGGATATTATTTTGCCACAAATTCACTTATTTCTTATGTATTGGTGGGGAGTGATTTGAACCCAAAGATTAATGACTATTAAAGCGATTGATAAACCAGGACCCATATATATAGAAGTAGTTTTCTTATACCATAGTGTGGTAAGAAAATATCCTCGAAATGAAGAAAATTACCACAGGGAGAGCTCATGTGAGTAAATACAGTATACTTTACATATGCAAGTATAATTGTGTAAATATATTGTATATTGTCTATTAACTGAGAACATTTTATTTTTTCTTTCCTGTTCTAATTGCCTTGAATCTGTAAAGTGACACAGTATTAATTTGCTATTGTGATGTCTATAATTCATAAAGTCCTGATTCTCTATCATTTGCTTGTTTTTGTTACTGTTTCTTTCCCTCAAAAAGATGCCATTGTAGCAACTGTTGTCTCATTTTAACTAAGGATTTCAGAATAAACTTTGGGACAGTTGGAATTATTCTAGGTTATCACAAAAGCAGAAACTTCTAAAACAAGTAAAGTTGCTTTTAGATCATATATTGACTATAGGAATTAAATAAATTTGCAGATATGGTTTATGTTTTTAAAATTAAAATACAATGCAGTTCTTTTAAGACTCAAAACATTAAAAGGAGAGATGGGCCTTTTAAAGAAATATTTGTCCTGGAAATGAAGTCAAATGAGAAGTGAGACTTTATATATGTGTATATATTTTTTAACAAGAATATCTTATAAAATAAGTACTTTAGAGATAAAATTTTAACTACTCTTTTGGCACTTTTTACTTATTTTGTCATAGTATTTTGTGCGGGCCATAAGTTAGGCTATTAAGTAATACTATATTTTGTATGAGAATGTCATGTGTTTTTTTTTTTTCTTTTTTGTGTGTAAGTTTATATTCTTTTTAGACTTAAAAACAAAATATATGAGTTTGTATAAATATATCCATATATTTTCTAAGTAAAAGGCTCATTTATTACTTAGTTTCTCGTTTTTTAAAAAAATTTAGAATTATTTATTCTTTTTCTTATCAAGGCATTGCTTCAGAGTTTGGAGTTCGAGGTTATCCAACAATTAAGCTGTAAGTTGAGTGTTGTATGTTTATATGTATATTTTTATTAGTTCACTCTACTTACGTTTTATTACATTAATTTCTAGTAGCTTCCTTGGAGGATTGAAGATTTGAGTTCAGCAGTTCTTTCTAGGTGCAGTATGTGATCAAAAGACAGGGACTGCATCTTTTTTTATGCTTTTCTTTGTATTTAGGTAAATGTGTTGTTCACGGCTAATTCACTGAACGTGTCTGAGTACTAACTGTGCAGGACAAGGGATACAGTCGCAAGTGATAAAACGCTTTTTACCCATGAGCTCAAGAGTGTGTTCTGCTTTGCCACGTGAATCCTGTCTCCTAACAAGTTGTGCTTTTCTGTAATTACAATAGACATTGCATTTGAGATGAAAGCAACAAAGAGAATCAGATTTGTGAATGTTAATTCTAATCTGGAGGTGTTGATCAAGTCTAATACAGAGTGTCTAAGTGGGAAGAAATGGTGTGGTAATTCTACAGGGCTTATTTTATAGTGGCTTTACTGAATTTTCTCAGGAGTTTCATCCGTGTCCTTATTTTGATAATGTGGGGAGTTAAATTATTTTGAAACTTATTTTTATATGAAGTAAGTTTCTCAGTATTTTAAAATCTCAAATTTCAAAATTTGAGTAATTTTGATTTTTTATTTCTTGGGTTTTGTGTTGACCTCCCTCCCACCTTCCCCCACTTTTTAAAAATGTTTCCTAAACCTTTTACTTTCTTGTGTTATAAGTATATTATCCTGTCCATTCTTGCTGTTTAATTGTAGATGTTCTATTGTGCTTTTACATTTTTTTTTTTTTTTTTTATCTCAGTTGGACACAATTCATTGGTAGACTTTTGGAAAATTATCTAATTTTCCAGAAGGGGTGTTTTTACGCTTTGTTTTACTCTGTAATCTTCGAGCATCTATCAAGTTACTACTTGTTGTATTGCTTAAAATTGGTTTTACCTCTACCAAAATAATTTTAATTCCCTGTCCTTTTACTTACTTTTTAAAAGAGAAGATAGTGAGAATTATAATGCTTTACCAAGCTCTTGACCATGCATGTGTAGATTATTCATTATTTAGAAGACACAGATACAACTATTGAATACAGAGTAAAATAGTATCATGTGATTTTAATAAAATACAGCCATTTTCTTTATATTTTGGGTTTCTGGTCTCCTGAAGCCAGTTGTCTATTTTATGTGGTTATGCTGCTTCTGAAACACCTCTGCATTAACTGTTTTATATATTGTAACTTTATGTAATAAGAGAGAGTGATTAGCATTAACTATTAACACAGTTGAAATAATCCAAGCTTTTTTCTTTTTCCTTTTCTTTTTAAGATTAAAGGGGGACTTGGCTTATAATTATAGAGGACCACGAACTAAAGATGATATTATTGAGTTTGCTCACAGGGTATCTGGGTAAGTTTTTACTAGAAAAGGCCTCTACTATATGATATTAATATTTGGAAATTAAATGTTTTTTAGTAAACCATTATTGAACACATATTTTTAGGGACTTAACCTAAATAAAATGTGTCTATTTATGAGAAAAGAGGGTTATGTAGCATATGTAAAGAGATCCTTTAAAAAAACAAAAGGGTCTGTCATTTTTATTATATACTCATTAACCTCATATTTAAATTTTTTCAGTGTATAGAAGAATTTTTCCCCCAATTTTTAATACATTTTCAAAATTTGATTACTTCTAACAACTTTGTGAATCTTAATTTTTATTCTTTTTTATAGTTCTGCTTTTGTACTCCCTGGTTTATCTCTATTTATTTATTTATTTATTTTTTAAGATTTTATTGGGGAAGGGGAACAGGACTTTATTGGGGAACAGTGTGTACTTCCAGGACTTTTTTCCAAGTCAAGTTGTTGTCCTTTCAATCTCAGTTGTGGAGGGTGCTGTTCAGCTTCAAGTTGTTGTTCTTTCAGTTTTAATTGTGGAGGGCGCAGCTCAGCTCCAGGTCCAGTTGCCGTTGCTAGTTGCAGGGGGCACAGCCCACCATCCCTTGCAGGAGTCGAACCGGCAACCTTGTGGTTGAGAGCCCACGCTCCAACAACTGAGCCATCTGGGAGGCAGCTCAGCTCAAGGTGCCGTGTTCAACCTTAGTTGCAGGGGCAGAGCCCACCATCCCTTGGGGGACTCGAGAAGTTGAACTGGCAACCTCGTGGTTGAGAGCCCACTGGCCCATGTGGGAATTGAACTGGCAGCCTTTGGAGTTAGGAGCATGGAGCTCTAACCGCCTGAGCCACCGGGCCGGCCCCGTCAATTTATTTTTATTGTTACCTAATTTCAGAGTTTTAAGAGAAACCCCACAAGATTATTATTCTGAATAGATTTGGGCTTCTAATCCGTAACCTGTGATACTAGATGCAGCTAAAACACTCTCCCTGATCTGCATCATGCTGCTTCATGCCAATTGTGAGGTATTATTGCACATTTTGCTTATAATGTGACATAATTAGAACCCAGAGATCTATTTGAGTTATAGATCTCTGAAGTTTTACTGACAAGGAACTGAAATTCTTCCATAAACATTTCCTGTTGGTTTGTTTTGAATGCAGTAATTTTGCCTTTTAAGCTGCCTGTTGCTCTGGTATAAAGAAAGTTGGTGTTTATAATTATTAAAGTGATTATGTGCAACTTTTTGAAGACAACATTCATTCAAGATAGGTTAACCTGTATTGACTTTGAAAGTATAAGCACTTTCTTATGAGTGTGACAGGATATATTCTATTGATAGCTTTCAGTAGTTTTAAGGTAAATTGAAATAGTGGGATGGATTTCTTGGGTGGCATGACACCATCTGACTTAAATTTTTCAGAAAAGGCACAGAATTAGGAATGATCTTTATATATGTTAAAGTTTGCGAAGCTTATAATTTTTACTGTATTTTCTCATTGGTTGTATATTTCATTTTCTCTGTTTGCTTTGTGAATAAATAAATTTAGAGATAATATATTTTGGGATTGCTGGTAGCATGTATTTTATTCCTCCACGATTTACCTTTTGGCAATTTGTAATGAGGTTTAGATTAAGCTTAGACGTGCTTCTCCTGATATAATTAGGGTTGACTCTTTTGCAAATGAAATTTCAAGAGTCAGTTCTGGAGTTGCATCAGTTAATTACTAAAGTAAAAATAGGACCTAGAGTAGAGTGATGCAATGCATCTGAAGAATTATGCATTTTGAAAATATGTTTGCCTTTGCAAAATAAGTTTTGTTCCTTTTGCAAATTTGGTGGAGTAAAAATCTTATAACACTGCCTCTTAGTTTTTTTAACAATGTTTTGTAAATGATATGTTTTGTAATAACCTTTGGTGTTAATTCATTTCTGAGTCTATTTGGCTTTGAAATATGTGTATATAATAAAATATTTGCACTGTTTTCTTTTTATGAGTTTCTTAGGTACTATTATGACTACCATTTTCCGTTTTATTTTTCCTGAAAGGACTAACATACTTAGGAAACATTTTAGATTTTAACCTCTATAGGGTATTTTAAAACTATGTAACATTTAAGTGGACAGAGTAAGACATAAATATTCATAACATAGTATAATCTCCTGGGATAGTATTTCATAGTGTTTGTGTGAATGATCTTTTGAAAAGAAGAAAGAATAATTCTCATGTGGATTGTTTTGTTTTTGCTGAGGACTCTAAATAAATGTTTTTGCCTATCAAAATATTGGCTATGATCATACTCTTTAAAGGGATGTTTTTAAAACTTATTTTTTAAACTGATATTAAATGATAGGTGCTATATTTGTATTATGTGGATACAATAGTGGTCATGGGCTACAGTTTTATTAGATTTATGTGAATTGGGTGATATACTTAAAATGCAGTTAATATAACATTTAAACTTTATAGCTTTAGACATGATAGGCTATCATGTAAATAGGAGTAAATTGTGCACTATCCTTAGTTCAAATGCAAGTTTGTTTTTTGTTTGTGTTGCTTTCTTTTTGGGGGTTTGGTTTGGTTTTAATTGTGGTAAAATACACATAACACACAATTCACCACTTTACGTGAATCGTTCCATAGTGTTACGTACATTCACATCGTTACGTTTGTGTTGCTTTCAAACAGAGCTCTAATTCGGCCACTTCCAAGTCAGCAAATGTTTGAACATGTGCAGAAAAGACATCGTGTGTTTTTCGTTTATGTAGGTGGAGAGTCACCTTTGAAGGTATGAAGTGATTTTATGTTTTTAATCTGAAAACACAGACATATTGTAATTTAATGTTCTGTATAGTCCGAACTTCACCAGAGACTCAAAATACTTCACTTATTGGAAACACTTCATTTCAATCTGAGTATTTTTATAACAACAGTACTTTATATTTTATCCTCTATGGTGTTTGCCTTCATGAAACCGAAGTGAGTAAAAAGTGGGTAGATGTCACCTGCCTTAGTATTTCTCCTATTATTGACTTGGTTGTTTAAATTTTATATTGCTTTTTAGCATTTTGAGTCTTTGAGACTGCACAGTGTTTTTGAGTGTAAAATTTTTAAAGGCAAAAGATGGTTGTATTAAATTATTTTATATATGTGTGTATACATACACATGTCTCTTCCTATAATCAGCAAATCAAATCACTAACTATAAATTCAGCTTATGTTATGTTTAAATAACTTTAGAGGATGAAAGTACTTAGTTACAATGGTTTTGTACATTAGAAACAATTTATTTCATTTGCTTATATCCCATCTTCTTACATTAGAGGACTTAAGGAGGAAAATTGTGACAATACTACTTACTCTGAATGTTTAAAGAGGAATGAATTTTGATCTTAATATTTAAGTTGCCTTTTTTTGTTTGTATTTTCACAGGAGAAATACATAGATGCGGCTTCAGAACTAATTGTGTATACATACTTTTTTTCTGCCTCAGAAGAAGTGGTTCCTGAGGTAATATTTACAATTGGATTTGCATCGCTTAATTTCATAACACTGCTTTTTATCCTCTAATCCTGTGCCATGCGCTGTGTATTAAGTCCCCAGTGACGGTGAGGTGGGCACAGGATCTGATAGATGGAGCTTACATTCTCATGGGTGGAGGGGGCGACTAAATGCTGGTGTTGGAGGTGAGGTCTTCTGTTCTTCTGTTGGGTCTTCAGACTGAGATAGTGGTCCTCGGTAACCAAATTATAAAGGGGATCGTTACTGCAATGAGAAAAATAAAGGAACCCTGTGACAGGAGGGGACATTGAGAGGTGGAATGGCTGCTCTAGATTCGTGATCAGGAAATGTGTGTCTGAGAAGAAAATGTTTGAACTGGGACTTACGTGACGTGAAGGAGCCACACACAGGCCAGAGTCCATGAGAAACGGAACCAGTGCTGCTGGTGCCCAAGATGAGGGCACGCCTGGCATGTCGGGCAGAGCAGTAGCCCTGGGTGGCTGCAGTGCGGGGAGAAGGGACACGGGAGGCAGCAGGGGCCCCTGGAGGCCCCGCAGGTCTGCCTGTTCCGGGAAGTCGTGAGCAGGTGCACAAAGAATTGAATAGGGATGAAAAGAGATCCCCAGAAGTCCTTTAAACTTGTAAAATAATATAGGAAATCTGGGCTTGGAGATTAGTAAGAGAACTGGGGAAAAGAGAAAGACTTGTTGTGTTTTGGAAATAGAATTATTTGAGCTTGCTTATCGGGAGGAAAAGGAAGGAATCAGGGATGACGCTTAGGTGGTTGCTTTGAACAACGGTAGATGGTGTTTTTATGATCTTGGGGATATTGCAGAAGGAGCAGGTTGGGGGGTGGGGACGTGATCAAGAGTTTTGCATTGTTCGTTTTAATTTGATTCGGTGTATCAGACAGCCAGGTACACGTGTGAGATGCACAGTCGGATTTAGGGGTCTGGCGTTAAGGCTGTATAAATAAACTTCTTAGTCATGGGATGCAAAGTGTTAAGGAAATAAGAGAGCCCAGGACCTAAAGACAACAAAGGAAAAGGAGAAACAAGAGCCATTAAGTGGGAAAACACGATGAGTGACGAGCCAAGATAAAAGCAGTTTAAAATCGGAGTGGCCAGTGAGTGAGGCTTGTGCAGAATGACTGTGAAAAGGACAGGAAAGCAGCCATGATATCTGTCCACGTGGATGACAGCGGTTTTAAGAGAAACGGTTTCAGGCAAGGGGACAGGAGCTTCATCGGTGGCCTTTGAGAATAGGTGGATAGAGGCATGCAGGTAGGGAGGTGAACGCCACAAGTACAGGCTTCTCTTCAGAAAGGTGTTTCAGAGATGGGGACCTGAGAAATTTGGCAGTAGCTGAAACATGAAATGAATCAGAGTCCTTTTTCTTTTTAATCAGTATAAGTTCTAAAAAAATCAAAATAGTTTTTTTCAGAAAGGTATACCATATTACACATTTACTTTTTTGGTTAATATTTTTTAACATTTGAAAAGATTGCCATGTTTCCCTGAAAATAAGACCTAGCCGGACCGTTAGCTCTAATGCATCCTTTGGAGCAAAAATTAATATGACACAGTCTTATATTATATTATATTATATTATATTATATTATATTATATTATATTTATTATATTTATTATATTATATTATATTATATTATATTATATTATATTATATTATATTATATTACATTATATTATTATATTATATTATATTATATTATATTATATTATATTATATTATAGTAAAATAAGACTAGGTCTTGTATTAATTTTTTCTCCAAAAGACGCATTAGAGCTGATGGTCCAGCTAGGTCTTATTTTCGGGAAAACATGGCACATTACCTAGAGTATGTGTTTAATGCTTCCTATAACGTGTACATAGATGTTTATCTTATAAATATATATATTCTAAAATGGTTTTCAACTCCTTGGGGAACACCAGACAATTTCTGGCCACTTTCAACTCATTTGGGTTTACATAATTTGGTCTCAGAAGTTATTTTGCAGTGTTTTATGTATATGCTTTTATTTGAAGGGGGTGGGGGGAAGATAGGCTGGAAAATTAGCCATACTTACCATCAGATTCTAAAACAAATGCCTC